>NW_024100805.1:0-67870 GCF_016161935.1 Mauremys reevesii | reverse complement strand
CCCTGCAGCAGCTGTCAGAACAGGAACACGCTCAGTACGAGCAGAGCCCTGATCTCAGTCACACACCTGGAGAGAAAAGTGGGAAGATTTTTGAGCATTTGATATCAGTATTTCAGAACTGAGGAGAAAATGGGGCACACAAACTAAATATTTGCCAATATAAGGGACAAGCATCATGGGGAGATTTATGTCACCATTCAACCACTCAAGAGGAAAGAGGGGAAATTTGAGGAGATTATACACATAGTAAATCAAATAGTCAGAAGGGGATGGATTCTTCTGCCTCTTATCTTACATGGCTGGCAGGGATCCCTGGGTGATGGTTTCACAGAAGAGGGAGGCTGGGAGTGAGGTCACTGGCTATGGGAGGGCTGCAGGGATCTGGAATGTGACTAGTTCAAGGCCAGCAACCTTCTGAAGTGCTGTGCTAAGTCTTCATTTATTCACTTCTAATGTAAGGTTTTGCGTGCTAGTAATACATTTTAATGTTTTTGACTGTCTCTCTTTCTGTAAGTCTATAATATAGAACTAACATTACTGTTGCATGTAAAGTAAATGAGGTTTTTAAATGTTTAAGAAACTTCATTTAACATTAAATTAAAATGCAGAGCCTCCTCGACCGGGTGGCCAGGACCAGGCAGTGGTCCTGGCACAGGGGCGTGCTTTCTAGAAATCACGCTGCCCTGCCAGCAGCCGGGTGCGCAGCGCCGCCTTTCCCCGGTCCCATGCGGCGGGTCCCCTTCCGCTGCCCGGTTGGAGTTCCTGGCCATGCGGTGCAGGTCGACCGAGCCCGTGACGAGCGACCTGCCGCAGGGATGACTCGCGGCGAAGTGGTGCCGTGGTCCCGCGGGTTCGCCGATCGTGCCGCAGTCATGCCCGCGGAGGTCCAGCCGGTGCCGCTGATGGCAGCGCCCCTCCGCAGTCATGCCCGCGCAGGTCCACTCGCCCCGGCTCCGGCCGACCCGCCGCAGCCATGACGGGTGGTGGCAGGTCCGGCTGCCCAGCCTCCCGCCTCCCCGGCGTGCAGGGGACGCCTCATTTTGTGCCGCTCTAGGCACCAGCTTGTTTTGTTGGTGCCTAGAGCGCTCCCTGGTCCTGCAGCATCTGGCAAATTGGGGGCAGGAACACTTGAAAATCAGCTCGTGTACCATAGGTTGGCTACCCCTGACTAGCAGTTGGTGAGGGGGCTGCTGGGTTGGGCAGGGTGGGGAGGAAGTAGCTGGGAGGGGAAACCTGGGGCTGGGCCGTCTCCATGGGGACACTCTGCTCCTCCCCTTCCTGGCCCTTCCCAGGCCCCTGCCAGCAGAGAGTGGCCCCAGCCCAGAGGTGTCCCTGTCTCAGGGCCCCCAGCCTCTGCCCATTCACCTCTGCCCAGCTCAGGAATCCTCGGGAACCATTTCCCACCCGCACAAGGACAAATCCCTGCAGGTGGGAATGGGGAAACCCCAAACCTGAGACCTGAACTGGCCACTGGCGAAGGGAAGAGAAAATGGGGCACAATCGGGGGACAGGGAACTTCTCAGGGTTGGGGAGGGGGTCACCCTGGGCGCTGCTCGTGGCTCTCTAGGAGAAAGGGGGCAGGACGGGGAGGAGGGGTCCCACGGGAGGGGCAGCGGTAAATCGAGGGGATCTCAGCCCCCTTTCTCTGCCCGCTCCTCGGTAACCTGCCCCCAGCCATGTCCGAGCTGCACCGACATTTCCCGCCCCCAGCCCGGTCTCACCCCAGCCCCACGCAGGGACCCCACGGTTAATGAAGGGCTCTCCTGCCGCGATCTGCGCATGCCCAGAGCTCCAACGGCACCAACCCTTCTCCGGCCCGGGAGAGGCTCCAACGGCCCGCGCGAGCCAGGCAAAACCGCAGCGCCCAACGCCCTTTGCAGCTCGGCCTGTCTCCTCTGCCGACGTCACTTCCGCTTGGAGAGTCAGGAACTACATCTCCCAGCCTTGCCGGGGCCGTTTCCGCCCTCTCCAGCCCAGGGAAGGGAGGGTTTCAGCAGCTGTTACTGCGCATGCTCCATGCGAGCCCCGCTGGGGGCGGGAGAACAAAGCTGCTGCTGCCGCCTCCGCGTGAGCCGGGCCCGGGCTGAGCCGCTGCTGCTCCCGGGGCGGAGCTCCAGCTGGGCCCCGCCCGGGCTCTGCCGAGGCTCCGGTGACCGAGCCCGGGGCGGGGCAGGTCCCGGCTCTGCGTGGTGCCCCCATCGCTGCCCCTGGGGCCCGGAGCTGCTGCAGCGCTGAGGCCGAGGATCCTTCCCGCAGCGAGTCTGAGCCGCCCCGGCTCTGCTGTGCCCGGTACCGGGTGAAGGGTCCCCTGCCCGGTGCCCCTTCCCGCACGGGCGGAGCGGGGCAGCCGCGTGCGGGGAGCCCCGGAACGGGGCAGACCCGGCTCCCAGCCCGCAGGGCGCTAGGGGAGGGGAGGGGAGGGGAGGGGACGGGAGAGGGTGTGAGGGGAATTGGGGGCAGGTTCCCAGATCTCTGACCCCACACACACTCACTGCAGCGTCCCTGCCCAGGGTCACTCCCTGTGACTGAGGTGAGGAGCAGAGAGAGGAAGAACCAGACCCGGACTCTCCTGTTCCCCCTGCGGCAGGAGTGCGCTGCCCTGGGGGCAGTGTCAGGGGACCCTCAAGGGGGCTCCTTTGGGTCTGGTCTGGTCCAGGGTTTGATTCACACCCTGTGGCTGGGAGGGCTTCAAAATGTCTTGCTGGTTCCTGCTGCTGGGGAGCACAAGGGGAAAGGAGGGGCCGGGGCCAGGTCTGTGCTGCACTGTGGGACTGAGCATGTTCCCAGCCTGGCAGAATCTACAATTTCTGTCTGCAGGAAAGGGCCTGGGGAATCGTGATGTGAAATGAACTGAAGCCTGTTCTGAAACCTCCACAACTGCCCTTCTGCCCGCCAGGGTGCAGAATGACACCCACCTCTCGCCCAGCTCGTCCCAGCCTCCCATGGGACAGGAGAAATGGCTGTAGTGGAGCCACCTCAGGTAGGGTTATTGGGGGTTGCTGGTGGTTTCCTGCTGGAGGAGGGTAGGAAATACTGAAGAGGTGGCAACTTCTGGGGAGTTAGGGCTGGAGGGGCAGGGAATACCCTGGGTGAGGATAGGAGGGGGACAGAGTGTGACAAACCTGCTGGGACTTGTACATGGGCCTAGATCCTTAGAACAAACACTTGGGTGTTGGGGGAGAAAATTCCCTAATTTGTGAAACAGGAAACAGACAAAGCAATTCCCTGGGTGGGGCTGGGAAAACTGACCAGATTTCCAGTGCTGAACCTCAGCCTGCAGCAAGGGCTGGTGACGTGGAAAGGGGGCACCCAGCAGGGAGGTGTAGGAAGATGTCCCAGCCCTCACATCCAGCTGCTGGCAGTGGGGAGGGTGTTGGGTTCTCTACCATGGGGCTGTGCCTGGACCCTACTGGGGCCCATCTCCTGTATCAGCCTCTGGCTAGCAGGTCTGTGGTGGATCTGCTGGGAGAGACAAGGGCTCTCACTTCGTCCCTCACCCAGATGTCTCCTGGCTGCTCTCAGCAGTGTGGGGATAGGACTCTGCTGACTCTCTCAGAGCGTCCATTTGATTGGCTCCTTTCCTCCAGGACTAGTGGGGCTGTGAGTGGGACAGCGGGTACTGAGTGTTGGGCTCTTGCTCTTCAGGAGCCGTGACCTTCGAGGAGGTGGCTGTGCATTTCACCAGGAAGAGTGGGCTCTGCTGGACCCCACTCAGAGAGCCCTCTACTGGGAGGTCATGCAGGAGAACTGTGAGACTGTGACCTCGCTGCAAGGGTTCCTGTCCCCTCGGTTTTTAGAAGGAGAAATGCAGAGTTAAGGTTCTTGCCACTCCCCCAATGCCACCTCTGCTCTGCCCTGTTTCAGCATCACCCCGACATGCCAGAGACTACCCACACTAAAAACTGGATGCTTTGCTGCTATAGCTGTGTCTGTAATTGAGCTTTGGCCAGCAGAGCCATGTTGATGGGGTGCGTGTAAGCATGCGCAGGGCACTTTTTCACAGCCTTAAACAATAGAGCTGGACTGGCAAAGCTTTTAAGAGCTACCTAAGACCTACCTAACTAGTTCCTCGCAGATACCTGACACCTTTGGGTGAACGAATATGCGTGTACCTGGTCTGTGGAATCCTAGTAAAACATTAGGCACCCTGTGCCCTCTACCGGGTGGCATCAAGAGGTCCATGATGAGTCACATCCTCCTCCTCCTCCAGTCACTGCATTAGAGTGTCTTTAGAATGAGCCGCTGACCCCATTCCAGCCTTCTGTTTGGGTTCCACGGGCTCTGTCCTTGGGCCTCTTCTTTTCTTCCTCTGCACCTTATTTCTGGGAATCTCATCTGCACACACACATTCACCTACCATCTCTGTGCTCCTAACTCCCAGTTCTGCCTCTCTGCTCCTGGCCTGTCTCCTTCTGTCGCAACTGGAAATCTCAGCCCCTCTCTCTCTCTCATCTCCTCTCTGATGTCCAGCCATCAGCTAACGATCAACAGCTGAAGCAAAGCTCTTAATATTTCCCCCAAGCCCTCCCCCCACCTTCTTTCTCTACCGCCGCAGACAGCACCATTGTGCTGCCTGTCACTCAGGCCCAAAACTGTGCAATACCTTTGTTACGGAGCTCCCTCTGGGGCCTCCTATCCAGGCTGTGCCTACACCTGGCATTTTCTCTTTGTGTAACATCCTTAACAATTGGCCTTTCATATCCATCCGCGCAGCTAGAGCTCTTAGTCATCCTCTCCTGTCTCAGTTACTCCAACATCCTTTTCTCTGACCTCACCTTGCGCATCTCCATTCAGAAGGGGAAAGCGCCCTCCTGGTCCTCGAACATGACTTATGAGGGAAGGTTGAAAGAACTGGGCATGTTTAATTTTGAGAAAAGAGTGAGTGGGGAACTGAGAACAGTCTTCAAATATGTCAAGGGTGGTTATAAGGGAGCAGTGATTAACTGTTCGTCACGTCCACTGAAGGTAGGAGGAGAAGTAATTGGCTTGATCTGCTGCAAGGGAGGTTGAGGGTGGGTAATACAAAAACCTTTCCAGCGATAAGGATAGGGAAGTGCTGGAATGGATTACAGAGAGAGGTTGTGGAATTCTTGTCCCAGGAGGGTTTTAAGAACAGGTCAGACAAACTTCTGGCATATTTACACCTGATCCTGCCGCAGGGCGATGGGCGATGACTTCTTGAGGTCCCTTCCAGCCTATATTAGAAGATTTTAGGATTCATTGCCTTAGCCCTTTGCTTTGATCATGTCTCCTGGTGGAGAATTCGGACCTCTTTTGTGGTTCGGCTGCAGGTACAAATTTTGTTCCTAGAACCCTGAAAATCTGCAGATATCCATGGGCCATTTTGCGGATCGCAGATCGGATGGATATAAATTTTGTATCTATGCAGGGCTCTACCTGTCTTACTTCTGTCTATACCTACAACTTAAATCTATGCATACACAGTGACTACATCTGAAATAACATATGAGATCAACATAACAATGATCAATGAATGATAAAACAAACTAATTGGCTCCATGAACCACGGAGACTCTTCCTTTTCCATCCCCACCTGCAAGAGCCGCCGTCTCTCTTCTCTGCATGTTCTTTGGATCTTCGAATTTGTCCCTCCTGAAGTCACATGGCCTGATTCTTATTTTTCACATTCTCCTTTGGCAGAAGAATTGGTCTGTGGCTCTTGAACTACACCATCTAATTTGCCAGCTTTCTCCACACACAGTGTTTTTTATGCTCCCTCCCTTTATATCTGACTCAGGTTCCCTAATGCCGCAGGATGTGCTTTCCTGACATCTAATGCTGCTGAGATCCTGCCTTCAGTGATATCCTGCCCTTCCTAGTCCTTACTCCACTGAACCCCCTGCCCATGCTTCCTGTTCCCAGCTTCCCTGGACTCTCTCTTTGGCTCTGGACCTGTCTGTCAGCAAGAAGCAGTGCCAGGACATTTGCCCTCTGTCTGGAGTCTTCACTTTCTGGGAAATGCAGTTCCAGTCTCTGTTTTTTAGGAGCCTCTTTGATAATGAGTGTCTGGCTGTGTGTGTTCCCAGCAAAGATGGGGATAGTTAAATCCCTCCTAAGCAGAGTGTTCTGCACCTTTGAGCACCTGGGGAGCTGGCCCTGCGATTTTATTGTTTAAAATGGACTGGGGTTAAACTAATAGAATGTTTTTTATGATGATAGATGGCCTATGAATTCCCCTGATCTCCTTTGTTTTCTTTCCCTTGAGCAGGGTTTCCAGTTTCCCAACCCTCTGTGATCTTCCAGATGGAAGGAGGGGAAGAGCCATGGGTCCTGGATCTCCCTTGTTCAGTGGAAAGCGAGATCCTGGGAAGTCCCTGCACAGGTGAGGAAACATTAAACCAACCCAGAAACTGTCAGTGCCTGAGAGAACCCGCTGGGATTCCCCACACAGACTCTGTGAGCTCAGGACAGTCCCCAGCAGATCTCACTCCTGGCTTCCTACAGATGATGACAGACACCTTGGCTGGAGCTCCCTCCCTTCCTACTGAGTGTTTGGATGGGATGTGGGCAGGGCCGGCCTTGGGGAAATGGCACCCTGGGCAAACTTGCATTTTGGTGCCCCTGGCTCCCATGGGCTCCCTAGGCAACCCACGTTCCCCTCCCCCAACCTCTGCACTGTGTCCCTTTGCCCCAAATGCCTGCTCCCCCTCCTACACCCCTAATCCCTACACCCCTTCATTCCTAACCTCTGCCCCCCGCGTGCACCCCAACACCTGCCCCCTCCTGAGCCCCAAACCCCTGCACTGTGCCCCCATCACCCCAGCCCTTGCACTCCACTCCTGTGCCGCAAACATTAATGATCTGGAGGATGGCGGGGACAGCCCACTCAGCCAGTTTGCAGATGACGCTCAACTGGGAGGAGTGGTTGATACACTGGAGGGTAGGGATAGGATACAGAGGGACCTAGACAACTGAGAGGATTTGGCCAAAAGAAACCTGATGATGTTCAACAAGGACAAGTGCAGAGTCCAGCACTTAGGACAGAAGAATCCCATCCACTGTTACAGACTAGGGACCGAATGGCTAGGAAGCAGTTCTGCAGAAAAGGACCTAGGGGTTACAGTGGATGAGAAGCTGGCTATGAGTTAACAGTGTGCCCTTGTTGCCAAGAAGGCTAACGGCATTTTGGGCTGTATAAATAGGGGCATTGCCAGCGGATCGAGAGACATGATCGTTCCCCTCTATTCAACATTGGTGAGGCCTCATTTGGAGTACTGTGTCCAGTTTTGGGCCCCACACTACAAGAAGGATGTGGAAAAATTGGAAAGAGTCCAGCAGAGGGCAACAAAAATGATTAGGGGGCTGGAGCACATGACTTATGAGGAGAGGCTGAGGGAACTGGGATTGTTTAGTCTGCAGAAGAGAAGACTGAGGGGGGATTTGATCGCTGCTTTCAACTGCCTGAAGGAGGGTTCCAAAGAGGATGGATCTAGACTGTTCTCAGTGGTAGCAGATGACAGAACAAGGAGTAATGACCTCAAGTTGCAGTGGGGGAGGTTTAGGTTGGATACTAGGAAAAACTATTTCACTAGGAGAGTGGTGAAGCACTGGAATGGGTTCCCTAGGGAGGTGGAGTCTCCTTCCTTAGAGGTTTTTAAGGCCCGGCTTGACGAAGCCCTGGCTGGGATGATTTAGTTGGGAATTGGTCCTACTTTGAGCAGGAGGGTGGACTAGATGCATCCTGAGGTCCTTCCAACCCTGATATTTTATGGTTCTATGCAGCCCTTCACTGCTACCCCTGCACCACTCTCCTGTGCCCTCAACCCCTGCACTGTGCCCCCTTTGCCTCTAACCCCGGCACCCCCCTCCTGCACCCAAGTGGGGAACCTGACCTGGATGCACAAAGCAGCTGGCATTGCTGCTCGCTCCCCCACTGGACTGCTGCTTCCCCGCCCCACACAGCCCTTGGGGGCTGGGAGAGGAGCAGGAGCGACGTCAGGGCTTCCTGCACCCAGGTCACTTTCCTGCAGGCTGAGTAAGGGAGGGCAGGAGAGCAGCTGCTCCTTAGGTCTCAGCACAGCCCAGGTGGGAAGTGACCTGGATGCAGGAGCCTGTGTGTGTGTGTGTGTGAAGGTAGTATGAGCCTGAGTGAGTGAGCGCGCCGTCTCTTTAAGAAAGTTCTCAGGTTCAGGAGCCTGAACTAGGCTTGTTCAGTCACAAGCAGCTGCCGGCAGCTTTGGCCCCAGAGAGGCAGCAGCACATGCAGATTCCCCCTGTCCCGTCACCCCAGCTCAGTGGAAATCGGGTACCGGGTGGGGAGGATCACCCGCCATCAATCAGCACCTCCCCTGCAGAGCAGTCAGGAGGATGCTCCCAGTCGGGGGGGGACGGGGCGATTCCCGGGGTGAACGGAGGGTGGGGGGTTGGGGGGACAGGATCAGCAGCAGCTGCACACATGGAGAGGGGCCCCTCTGCTCCGGAGCAGTCACCTGACTCTGACGGCTGGTGGTCCAGCTGCCCCCTGCAGCTCGGGTCTCTCCCACTCCCCCACGCAGCTGCTTATCTGCTCCCTGTGCCGCTTTCATCAGCCCAGCGAGCCTCTCGGCAGCAGGTCAGGTGGGAATCCAAACCCTGCGCCCGGCACTCCCTTGGGTGGGGCACCCGTACGGCCCCCCCTAAAGGCTGGTCCTGGGTGGGGAGCAGAATTGATCCCCTCCACTGTCCCCTGTGGGGAAGAGTTTGGGGGAATTCAGTCCCTGATTTTTATTTTCTGTCTCTCCAGCACTTACTTGGGTTTGCTCTCTGCCTTTCCATCCCCAATTCTGAGATTTCTCCTCTCTTCTAGCAGGTGATGGGGTGGTGAGGGAGAGCGAGGAGCAGAATCCTCACCAGGAAGATGCTGAGCTCGCCGAAGCGCATGGGGAATTACTGCGACGAGCCAAAGGGAGCGTGTCCAGCCCGTGAGCAGGAAAAGCTGGTGAAAGTTACCCCAGACCAGAGAGAGAGCAGGGAAACCACTCAGAGGAGAGAGTGGATGAACCCATTAATTGTCAGGGAACTCACAGGGACCTCAAGGAAACTACGTCCCAGGAGAAAATCCTCACGGAAAAGCGAGAGACTACGTGTAGTGAGTGTGGGAAAAACTTCCATTACCGCTCAGCCCTTATTCGACATGAGATAATCCACACGAAAGAGACACCTTACAAATGCTGTGAGTGTGGGAAAAGCTTCAATCGTACCTCAGCTCTTAGCAGGCATCAGCGAATACACAGAGGAGACAAACCTTATGAATGCTGTGAGTGCGGGAAAAGCTTCACTCAGAGATATACCCTTAACTCTCATCAGAAAATCCACACAGAAGAGCGACCCTACGAATGCTGCAAGTGCGGGAAAAGCTTCACTCAGAGATCAGCCCTTATCTCTCATCAGACAACGCACACAGGAGAGCGACCCTATGAATGCTGTGAGTGCGGGAAAAACTTCACCCGAAGCTCAAACCTTACTAGGCATCAGAGGGTCCACACAGGAGAGAGACCTTATGAATGCCGTGAGTGCGGGAAAAGTTTCAGTCACTTCTCCTCCCTTATCTCTCACCAGAGAGTCCACACGGGAGAGAGACCCTACGAATGTTGTGAGTGTGGAAAAAGCTTCTCTCGGAGCTCAAACCTTACTATGCATCAGAGGATCCACACAGGAGAGAGACCCTATGAATGCAGTGAGTGCGGGAAAAGCTTCACTCACCTCTTCTCTCTTATCTCTCACCAGAGAGTCCACACAGGAGAGAAACCCTATGAATGCAGTGAGTGCGGGAAAGCTTCTCTCGAGCTCAACCCTTGTTACACATTACAGAGTCCACACCGGAGAGAGACCATATGAATGCTGCGAGTGTGGGAAAAGCTTCACTCATAGCTCAGGCCTTTCTAAACATCAGAGAATCCGTAAAGGAGATAAACTTCATAAAAACCTTCTTTAGAGCTGTCAGAAGATTTTTTTCTTTATTCTTTTGACAGTTCCCAGGTAGTGAGTGTTAAGGCTGTTTGCATCTTTTGCACACTGTAGTTCCTCAGCTCCCACACATGAGTTGCCCACTTTTGAAGCTCGCCCGTCTTTGGGGTGGATCCTGTGGTCCTTTGTATCAACTCCATTGTCCTGCGAGTCATTGGAGTGTGTGTCCTTTCTACCAGGAATGTCATCACCCCAGGTGGGGGAGATGGGGTGTCTTCAACCAGCTACGTTGAGATAAAATCTACCTGGGTCTCATCACTGTGGTTGTCATGGAGTTAGCTAGCTTGAGTTCACTTTCCTGATGTAAAAAGAGAACTATTCTTGCACTAAAGACATGGGCCATGGATAGTCGGTGGAGTTATCTTGCACATTTCCTCCTGTCTGAGCTAACCATCATCACATTTCCTTTTCTAAACAAACCTGGAGATTCACATTTATACTCCTCCTGCCAGTGCAAAGTTATTTTTAGAGACGTCAAGTTCCTCTTTGAGGAGAGATTTCCTCATTCCCAGTTGTTCTCACGTTACCCTGGATTGTGCAGAACAGCAGTTACTTTGTTGACTTTTTCTCATTTAAAATATATTTAAATATGAAGAAGAGCTGGAGCAGTGTCAGGGAAATAAGGGTCATTTTAGGCTCTGTGACACTGGAAGGAGATGGGGCGACTCAGACATTCCATCCTTCCCCATCACCCCAGAACTGTTACCTTGTGCCTGAGCCATGCACAGTTCACCCCTTTGTATTCCTTCGCTTCCCGTGTCTGGTGGAGTCATGTTCTTGGCTGTTCATGCTTGGGAATGGTGCTTGTACGTTTTTGATTCTAAATCAGAGTCAGTCTGGCAGGAGATGAATGTGTCAGACTTGGAAGGATTTCAAATGGATTCCAAGCACCGTTCAAATCCCTTTTCCCTCAATGGCAAAGCTGCTTCTGGGAAGGTCGGCTGTTTTTCTCCCATTATGAAGGTGCTAAACCTCCTGTAAATAACACGAATGAGAAAGGTATCAGAGGGGTAGCCGTGTTAGTCTGGATCTGTAAAAGCAGCAAAGAATACTGTGGCACCTTATAGACTATCAGACTTTTGGAGCATGAGCTGTGGGTGAATACCCACTTCGTCGGATGCATGAGAAACCGCTGGGTGAAGCAGGTTTCAGTGGATCATGGGAGAATCTCACATCCTGATTCTGAGACATCAGATGTAACCTAGTCTGAATTTCACTTTAAATTAAAATGAAAGTGTCTTCTACCTCTCTGTGAGATGGGTTTTCTATCTTTCATGAAGGCTCCTTGGTCATATAATTGCATGTTAGTTTTGTTTGACAGAATGTAGCTCAGATTTTTTGGGAAATTTCAGACAAATTACCATTTTTTTACTTCAGGTTTGTTTTTCCCCCTATTCCTGCATGATGACATGGAGAAAATTCAAATGCAGTTCAGTCAACAGGAGAGAATACTCCAAGCTGTTGGACATATTATCAAAGAAACAGTCGTATGTTTAAATCTCCACTCTGAAAAGGTGAACAGCAGCAGACCCCAAATGGGTGCAACTGACCGAAGTAAGTGCACATGGTGTAGTTCAATTGTTTAAGTCAATATTGTCTCAGATGATCCAGGGATAAAATTCCACAGCAAGTGATTCGGAACTAAGAAAACGCCCAGGTATTTGATTCCCAAGGTATTTGTGACCCAGTCCCTACAGGAGGTTACTCCTGAAGAGATCTCCTAGCTAATCCCAATACTTGGGAAATGCTGTCTGTGATGAGGTGTATCAACCCTGACCTGGCACTGCTAGGGTTAACTGTGCCATGTGGGCTGAGGAGGCCACACCCCCTCACCCTGTCTGGGCATGCTCCGACTGGAGACGGAGTATAAACGGGAGCAGCTCAGCCTGGGCGGACTGGGGAGAAGAAATCTATGTTGTTGGCACAGTGTGTGTGTGGGAGCCCAGGGCTGGGGTGGCAGGCGGCTGCGGGGGGGGGGAAGCCCGGGGCTCGGTCAGAAGGAGCATGTGGCGGGGGACCCTCAGCCTCCCGTCCTCAATCTCTACCCTGATTGGCTGAGCAGGGGTTATTGACAGGACGAGACTCAGGTCCTTGTTGTTCTCTTTTAAGAACAAGGAAATAAGTCAGAACCAGTTCTATGTTTGATGAATTTTGCTGCTTCTCTGCATTAATGGTCTCTGAGCAGTTAACGATTCTCTCTAACATTGCAGTTCTCCTCAAATACTTGCTGAATAATTACTGTGCACTGTTGTTGGTCTGGAGCTCATCTGAGAGCACTTTATTCAGGTCATTCAATGTCTGAAATTCAAGATCCGATGGTTAGTTTGAAAATCAGGGCTCTTGGGTCCTATTCCCAGCTCTGCCACTGGCTGGGTGTGTGACCTAAGACAAGTCAATTCTCCTTTCTCAGCCTTAGCTTCTCCCTCTTTCAAGTAGGGATAATAATGATCTGCTCCTACTTACCTCACAGTGCGTGGAGGCAGGGTCGGCTCTAGGTTTTTGCTGCCCCAAGCAAAAATATTTTAGCTGCCCCACCTCAGCCCTGGGGTCCCCACCAGATGCTCCTGCTAACCGAGTCCTGGGCTTCCCCAACCTGCACCCGCTGCCGCAGCTCTGGGCCTCCCACACCTGCACCCCCTTGCAACCCTACCCCTGGGCTCTTCCCCCACCAACCCACACCCCCTGCCATTCCAGCCCTGGGCTCCCCCCCCACATCCTGTGCTGCCCTAGATCTGGGCTCTCCCCTTCCCCCCCACCAATGCTCCCCAACCCACACCCCCCCTGCCGCCCCAGGCCTGGGTGCTCCCCCCCCCCACCTGCACCCTTCTTCCACCCCAGCCCTGGGTCACTGGTAACTCGCTCCCAGGGTGGGTCATTCAGCAGGAATTTTGGATGTGCACAGAGCACAGACAGGATTGGTTCCCATATGTTACAGAACTGCAGTAAAATGGAACAATTTTCAGCTTGTGTGATTGGAGGATACCTGGATGCATATTATAAGACTGTACTCCATAAATGAGGAAAAGTTGAGGTGCCTTTATTATTCTTTGTTTCTATGGGGAATTTGCCAATGCAATATCACTATCTTCCTTTCAAACAAACAAAACTAGAAAAAAATGGCAATGGCTGTTGAAAACAGCAATTCCAGTCCTAATAACCCCTGGGAAGCATTTCTTGCTCAATTTTATCCTACTTTTTGTACAGCAAATAACAGTGGATCAGTATATTTGATTTGGGAGAAATGAAGTAACAGCTGCCCAAATTGAGCTGGAGCACTCCTGAATGTTGAGGTGTTCAGATCTGGAAGGCAGGTGCTAGATTCTCTTTCTGAACATTAGCTAAATCTGGAAAGGAAAAGTCAATTTCTGCTTCCATGACTCAGAAGGAAGTCCTCCTACGGGCCTGGTACTGTATCTAGATGTAAGTGGGGAATGGTCCTGCTATTGTGGGGAACTTTCCTGGCTTCTGCACTACCCGGTGAAGTGGGCTGGCAAAGGATCTGAGTCCTCGCTCCCACTTCCTTTGCCCAGAGACCTCCCTGCCCTTGAGGACTCCCTGCCACTCTCCTGTCTGGCAGAGTCCTCGTAACCCCAACAAGGCTGGGCCCAGGATTCCTGGGGGACTCGACCCCCCCCAACCCTGCTGTGGTCACCCAGGACAGGGGCTAGGGTGTCCCTTTCTTTGCACTGCGCACCTCCCTGACCCACTGATCACATCATACAATTTAAAGCAAATACAAGTTATTTAATTAACAATAACATTTAAAAAATAAGAAAAATGGGAAAGGTTAAAGGAAAACACATCACCCCGCTCTGTGGCAGGGACCATCACAAAAAGTGTCTCTGGACATCAGGGCACTTCAGTCTGTTCCTTGTAGGTCCCAGGCCGCCTCCTCAGGCCCTGGCTGTGCTGCAGGGACGCTGCAGGTTGGACACTTGCTCTGGCGGTGGCCACACACTCTCAGGCTCTGGGTGGCAGGACCCTTCTCCCCAGCATCACCCCCGTCCTGTCAGGGTTACGATCCCCCTCCAAGTCTGGCCTGCAGGGCTTCTTGGCTGAGGCGTCTCCCTGTGTTGGGCCCACTGCCCAGGGTCCCCCTCGCTCTCCCCAGCTGCTCACCGCACCCAGCTCTGGACTGCTCCAGCTCCGCTCTGCCTCAGCACGGCTGCTGCTGCTGCTCTGCCTTCAGCTCCCTGGGCTGCTTGTCTGGCCTCTCTGGCTCCAGTTGTTACAGCTCTGCTCCCAGGGCAGGGCTGCTCTCTCTGGGCTGTGCTCTGGCTTTGGGGCTGCAGCTCTGCTACCATCAGCTCAGCTTGGGTCCCCTGCTTTCTCCTTAGCTCAGCCCCACTCCATGTGACTCAGACAATTCCAGCTCACAGGGAGGACGGGACCCCCCTGGCCTCCTGACTCCTTGAATAGCCTGCCCGCCCTGTCAATCAGGCTGCCCTGGAGCACTGGCCTCTCCACATTGTTCCTGGGGACTGTCAGTCTCAGGCTCCTGATTTCCCATCGACCCCTCCCTTTTTAGTGCTGGGAGCTAGCAACCAAACACCCCCACTGAATGTTAGTAAGGGGGCAACAGTCTAAATCCCTGGGCACAGCTCGCCAGGGCACAGCTTGAGAGCTGCACTGGGAATAGATACTGCAGGAAATCCCTTCTCCCCCCCCCCCCACCCCCGCTAGCTTGTGTTTTGTTACAGCCCTGGAAATAATCCCGCTGCCTGCACGTGTTCCGCAGAGAACAGAGGAACAAATTCTCTCCCTGTTCCCCCTTCCACAGCCATTAAAGGAAGGAATAAACCCCCAGCAGCGCCCTGCCCCACAGAGTCCCCCCCGTAAGGAGAGAGATGTGCAGTGACTAGGGCTCCAGCTCAGCGTCACCAGGTTTATATAACTTTTGGTGATGCCCAGACCGGTCCACGGCCGGCCTGCCCTTCCCCGCCCACCCCCGCCACGCTGTGGGAGGGAGTTTGGGGACATGAGGGGCAAGCTTGGGGCTGGGCTGGGGGTTGGGGTGCAGGGAAGGTGGGGGGTGGACCCTGGGAGGGAGTTTGGATGTGGGCTCTGGGCTGGGGCAGGGAGTTGGGGGGCAGTGGTGGGCTCTGGGAGGGAGTTTGGGTGTGGGCAGGGTGTGGGATCTGGGCTGTGGCAGAGGGTTGGGGTGTGGCACCTATCTTGGGCAGCTCCCGAAAGTGACCCACACCCCCATCTGGCAGCAACTCCTACATGGAGGAGTCCTGGGGGCCGTGGGTCTCCTGGCACCACTGCCCGCTGGCACCACCCCTGCAGCTCCCATTGCCGCAGTTCCAATGGCAGAGTTGGCACTTGGGGTGGGGGCAGCGAGCGAGAGACACACCCCACGGGGGCTGCAGGGATGTGCCAGATGCTTCTGGGAGTGGTGCGCCGTGTGGAGAGGATGGGCAGGAATCCACTTTAGTCCCGCTGTGCTGCGGTAGTGGTGGCAGGAGCCCCGGGCCCTTTCAAATCACCCAGGGCCAGCTGCTCAGGCTTTCTGACTTCCTGATGGGGAAGCAAAGGGAAGGCACATGTGCCCCTCATGAGCAGTTCTGGGGAGTCTTTTTGGGGCTCCTGAAGTAGGCAGCAGAGAGGTGCAGCCCCACCACCAAGTCTGTTTCACTGGAGAGTGGGGCTGCAGGGTGATCTCCACCTCCGTGCATCCAGCAGCCTGTGCTCCCCCTGCAATGCTGGAGCCTCCACATTTATTTATTGACAAATAACATTTGCAGAATTTTAAAATATTGTGCACAGAATTTTTTTGGTGCAGAATCTCCTCAGGAGTGAGACTGACTCAGGGAACCTCCTTGGATTGTCACTGCTTGGTTAACCACTCAGCCACCACACCAATGCACAGAGAGTACCAAGCCCCACTGCTATGTGGGGCTGGGGGCTGGGGTCGGGTCATACACATTCACACTGTGCGCTCCCCCCAACTACAAACCGCTGCTGATTTCCCAGTTAGGACATTAGCTGTTACCGATAAGGTTTGTCTGTGTTGTTGTTTTTTTTATCTCATTGTTAGGTGTAAGAAGTATAAACTGTTCAATAGGTTCAATTAGTTGGTTAATAAGATGTTTATGAGGTAAATCACTGGCTTTAAAATAAGATCCAATCTGGAGCATATGAACTATTGACCCCTGGACTCCATCTCTGAGAGGGGACTTGTTTACCATCAGGGGACAGGCTCAAACCAGTCCAAACGGGTTTTTCCCGCCAAAACCAGCCCTCAGCGTTCCATCTCCTCAGCACTTTTCCCACCACAGAAGTGATATAAGGACGTGCTCAGCGCCTGCGCGGGGCCGTCCCCCCCCCCCCAGCGACGGCCCCTCCACGGTCAGGTCTTCCCAGCGCTCCCGAGCCGGAGAGAGACGAGCCCCCTGGGTCCCGCCGTGAGACTGAGGAACAGGAGGCCTGTCACCCCCATTCCTGCCGTCCTGCATCGCTGGTGTCCAGCCTCCCACGGAGCCCCCGGGGAGTGAGAGACCCCGGGGGGGGGCACTGGGGGGGGCAGGAAAGTGACTCTGCCCCGGGGAACCTGGGAGAAGCCTCAGAGCTGCCTCAGCCCCAGTGGGATTTGGGGGGCAGAGACTGGGGCCTGGCGGGGGGGATCCCCTGTGGTGTGGGGGAGATGGGGGGTGTCAGGCATGGAGGGGAGAAGCTGGAGTTGTAGGGGAAGAACCGTGGGACGCGGGGGAGTTGAACTGTCTCTGGGCAGCCAGGAAATTCCCGGGGAAGTGGCGGGCGGGCGAAGGGGGAGGGGGTTAATTGGATCCTGTCCCTGTTTGTGCCACTTGCCTCTCGCCCCGATACAAATTCTCTCTAGTTCTGCCCTTTTCTCTCTCAGTGTCTCACACGGGGCTATAAAATCTGGGGCGATTCCCCCCCATCCCCTCCAATGATCAGCTCTCCCGTCTCCCCCGATTTCCCCCGTTCTCCCCATGAGTCTCAAACGTTAGTTTAAAATCTTCTCTAGTGAGGGGCATTTTCCCACCCATTTTATCTGCAGTGATTTGTCCTTGTGTAGGTGGGAAATTGTTGCCCTGAGTCATTCCCCAGCACATGGCTGCCCCTGGAGTGGGGGTGGGATGGCTCAGTGGTTGGAGCACTGGCCTGCTAAACCCAGGGCTGGGAGCTGACTCCTTGCGGGGGCCATTTGGGGATTTAGTTGGGGATTGGTCCTGCTTTGAGCAGGGGGTTGGACTAGACACCTCCTGAGGTCCCTTCCAGCCCTGATATTCTAGGAGATGCCGGGTCTCTGCCAGGGCAGGGAAGGGAGGCGCACGTGTCCCCCATGGGGACTGCCCAGACCCCGTTCCCAATCCCAGTTGCTGCCCCTAACTACCAACACAGTTACCCCCAACCATCAGTTGCCAGTCACCCACCGTCCACCACTGCGGCCCCCTTCCTTTATCCAGGGTCCTCTCCGCTCCCCCGCCCTCGCCCTGTGAATCAGCTCCTCATCGGGCGCCCTGCTGCCCCTGGGAATTGTGGGGGTGGGGGGAAGCAGTACTGTGTGTTTATGTATTGGACAGTCGTATAAAATCCAGTCCAACAGTCCCCCTTTTCAACTAGTTCGTTAACAGCAATATAAAATCCTCAGATCTTGGTGTTTTTCTCTCATGTTATCAAATACTCAGTTTGTGACACATTTTCTGTGCAAATCTCAAAGGTTCATATAAAATACCCTAAACATTTGCCCCACTGCTCTCTAGTTGTCTTTCTAATTGAATATGCCCTGAGATTTTCCCATCTCTCTAATTATAAAATACCAAGAAAATCTCAGGTTTACACCTTTGCTCAGATTCTTGAACCTGGATATAAAATGTTTGCAAATGTTGCCCATTTCCTCTTTATTCATTTATCAGATATTCATGTGAAACACTCAGATTTTACCTCCTATCAACAACTGATATAAAATCCCTCTGATTTTCCACTTTCCTCTCTATAATTTGCAAAATGGATCCAAAATGTCTCAGATTGGGAACTCTTTCATTTCTGAACGTTGCTCTCAAAGCTCAGGTTTTGCCTCTTTCTATGTCATTATCAAATGTCAGTTAAAAATCCTCTGGGGTTTGAGGCTGTACCCTATGTTTCTAAATCAGCAATTTCTTCCTTCGAGGGAACCTGTTGCCCTGAGTTCTTCTCCATCCTGGATGTTGTAGGGAGTTAAATTGCCCAGAGATCATCTTTCCCGACTCCTTTGTGAATCATTTGTTCCCTCCTTTACCTCTGTTAAAATGTTTGCTGAAGAAAGAGACCAGCCAGATATTTAATACCCATCAAAGCCAGAGGTCTCTCCCTGTTTGGGGATCAGTGGTTCCCAGCTGGTAACGGGAGAGTTGGCTGGACCCTTTTCTTTTCTCCAGCTGGCATGGGATGAGGAGGTCACTCTGAGTGCAGTGTGGGTCCAGAAGTATCCCAAACCCCATGACAAATGGCCTCTGTGAGGGGTTGCTTCCCACAGTGCTAAGATGCAGCCACCTCTGGGGTGGATCCAGGGTGGCTATTATTTGCTAGTGACAGGCATGGACATTTCTTACCTATTTTGTCCCTCCAGGCCTTCCATACTCCAGTTCCAGAGACATCCCCCGGGGCTCCCTCTGCCTGTGGGACTGGCCAGCAGGGGGCGGTGGTCACTTTCTAGCCACTTCTCAGGCACTGTGAGGTAACAGTGTTGCTGGGTGGGGCTGGGGCTGTGTGGGGAGATAGCAGCTGAAGGGGGATTGTGGTGGGGGAGGCCTCTGGGTGGCTGGGCAGGGGGTACCCTAGTGAGGTTGGTGGGTTCTGGAGATTTGGGGATTCAGGGGGTGGTTGTGATGTGCCCAGCCCTGAGGCTGTGGGTCCTGGAGGTGGGTATCACTGGGGGCCTGGTGGCTGCAGAACAGCCGGGGTGGGCGTCTCTTCGGGAGGCGGGACAGGGGGTTAGAGGGAGCCTGGTGCTGTGCCAGGGGCTCTGTCTGGGCTTCCCCCGCAGACTCCTGGGATCGCTGCCGTGCCCAGTGCTCAGAGTGTGTGTGGGAGAATCCCCGGCGCTAGGCCAGGGGGTGCCCCTGTAAAGCATCAGGGGATCCTGCAGGGGGGAGGAGGGGGTGCCAGGCAAAGGGCAGGGCAGATCCTGCTGGAGGGCAGGGGGAGGGGTCCTAGGCAGGCAGTGAGGGACTGAGTTCCCAGTGGGGGTCCCTTTTGGGGGGTCTCTGGCTGTTGGGGTCTCTTGGTGGGGGGAACCCTTTGGGATTCCCAACCCGGCAGTGATGGTCGGGTGGGGGTTCTCTGGCTGGTGGGGCTCTGAGGGGTATCTGAGCTCCCTAGCCAGGGACTCTGGGGGCTGGGTCCCAGGGAATATCTGGGTGGGGGCTGGCTGGGGCTCTGGGGGCTGCTCCTGACCTCGCTTCTTCTCCCTGATTAGCTTATGCCAGAATCCTGGCTCCAAGCACTGCCTGACATTCCCCGGCCAGGCCCAGTCACTGTGATAACTTTCTAGCCACTTATCAAACACTGAGAGATTTTTGCTCTTCTTATCAAACACTGAGAGATTTTTGCTCTTCTCCCCTCTTGAAAACTGCAGGAACTTCCAGTTCCATTGTCCTAGATTGTCCAGTCCTTGTCCTGGATCTCGGGGTGATGGAGGTGGGAAGGGGGTCAGCGCTGCCGCACAATGGTCCCTTCCACAGCATTCTGGACTCATTCTTTCTGAACTCTGGTTTCATTGAGACCATTGTTAATCCAGAGTCACTGTATGGAAAGACAAGGAGTGACTCCAGATGGACAAGGAGTGACTCTGAATGACATTAGCAATTCTCCCTGTGAGTAGGGGCTCTCATTAGCTGCTCTCCCCAGAGAGCTAAAGGAGGGAAGCTGCTCAAATGCTCTGTCCTACATTGTCCAGTCCATTGCCCAGTCCTTGTCCTGGATCTGGGGGGTGAGGGAGGTGGGAAGGGGGTCAGCACTGCCACACAATGGTCTCTTCCACAGCGTTCTGGACTCATTCTTTCTGAACTCTGGTTTCATTGAGACCAATGTTAATCCGGAGTCACTGTATGGAAAGACAAGGAGTGACTCCAGATGGACAAGGAGTGACTCTGAATGACATTAGCAATTCTCCCTGTGAGTAGGGGCTCTCATTAGCTGCTCTCCCCAGAGAGCTAAAGGAGGGAAGCTGCTCAAATGCTCTGTCCCTCTCTGCTCAGGATATTGGGGTTCAGCTTCCTGGGTCAGATGCTGCAGCCTCCACTGTGACCTGGGAGACCAGGCTTAGCAGCTGCTGCTCCCCCAGAGGGGTTCTGTGCTGGGAAGTGACCTTAATTAAAGGTGCTTCTCTGCCCGGCCCAGGGGATGACTTTCTCCAGCTGGCCCTAGCCCCCTAGGGCAGCCCTGGGCCCTGTTAATATTAAATTCTGAGCCAGAGTCTCCAGGTAACTGAAAGACCTCAGGGAAAGTGCTGGGGACTGGCAAGAAAGTGACTCTGCAAAAACAGCCCCTCCTCATTTCTCCTCCCAGTAGCAATTGCCAGGAGAAAATCCAGCCATGGGAGAGCAAAGCCCCCAGGAATGGGACTGTCCCAGCCAGAGGGGCAGGGAGAGAGGACAGGGGAAGGAGAGACTGAAAGGGGCAGTGGTAGAAATGAGCGGGGAGAGATTTCTAGCTCTCTAGTCCACCCAGACACATGTATTGCTGCATCCCTGGGCAGAACCACTTTCCAGTGAACAAAACAAGGATCAAACAGAGGGAAAGCCAGTTCCTGACTCCATATTCCCCCTGCTGGGGTGTGGCTGCCGTGGGGTCAGTGTCCGAGGGAATCCCCCACAGTGACTCCTTTGGTTCTGCTCTTTTCTAGCCTTGTGTTCATAGTCTTTGTTATGGGGTGAGGGAAGGAGAAGGGAAATAAAAATGTCTCTGGGCTTAGCCTGGCAGGAGGGCCAGATCTACATTGTAATAAACAGATTGAGCATTTCCCAGCATGGCAGAATCTAGGGTGTCTGTCTGCAGGGAAGGGGCCTGGGGGAATTCTGATGTGAAATTAACTAAAATCGGTTCTGAAACTCCCACAACTGCCCTTCTCCCACAGACAGGCTGCAGCATGGCGTCCAGGTTTTGCTCCAGCTCATCCCAGCCTGCCGTGGGACAGGGAAGAGAAATGGCTGCAGTGGAGCCAACTCAGGGAGAGATTATCGGGGTGTTGCTGGTGGGTTCTTGCTGGAGGAGAGGGAGAGCAAATACACCGGAGATGGGAAGGTTTGCACAGTCTGGTCTGGAGGTTGGAGCGGGGCAGGAAATTCACAGCGTGGGGAAAGGAGGAGGCCAGGGTGTGGCAAACCCGCTGGGAGTTATTTAATAAGTGCCCTAGATTCTAGGAACAGACCCAGGAGGTTCGGAGGTGGAAATGCCCTAATTTGTGAAGAAAGAAAATAGCCCACCTACATGGAACTATCAAACTGATCAGACTCCCAGTGCTGGAGCCTGAGCTCACTAACCAGCGGCTGCTGTGAGATAAGAAGGGGGAACCCATGAGTCAGGCTTATTGGAGCTGCCTCTCCCTTCATATCCTGCTCCTCACAATGGGGAGGGTGTTGGGCTTCCTACCAAGGAGATCTCCCTGAACTCTGCTAGGGGATCCATCTCCTGTATCGGTCAGTGGCTAGTAGGTGTGTGATGGATCTGCTGGGAGAGACAAGGGGCTCTCTCTTCATCCCCTCACCCTGGTATTTGCTGGATACGCTGAGCGGGGTCGGGGTGGGACTCTGTTGAGTGGGATCCACCCAGAGCTTCCATTTGATTGGCTCCTTTCTGCCACAAATAGTGGGGCTGTGAGTGGGAAAGAGATCCTGAGTGTTGGGTTCTTGCTCTTTCAGGGGCCGGTGACCTTCGAGGAGGTGGCTGTGTATTTCACCTGGAAAGAGTGGGCTCTGCTGGACCCCGCTCAGAGAGCCCTCTTCTGGGATGTCATGCAGGAGAACTATGAGACGGTGACCTCGCTGGGTAAGGAGTCCTGTCCCCTCGGTTCTTGGAAGGGGAAATGAAGAGAAAAGGTTCATGCCAGCCCCATGATGCCACCTCTACTCTGTCCTGTTTCAGCATCACCCCAATATGCCAGTGACACACACACTACAGAGACCCTCCTGCTGCAGAACACTTTAGGAACAGAGCACAGGAGCCGTATCACACAGTGTCAAAAAGCTCCTGTTTGCTCAAGTGAAACTGGGGGTTAAGTCTGGCATAACTGTTCCATACCCCTAATCATTTTTGTTGCCCTTTTCTGAACCTTTTCCAATTCCAATATATCTTTTTTTGAGATGGGGCGACAACATCTTCATGCAGTATTCAAGATGTGGGTCTATCATGGATTTATTTGCTGTTCTTACAATTATGATATATGATATATGCTGTCGTATCTATCCCTTTCTTAATTATTTCCAACATTGCTTGCATCATATTTTGCAATATATTCCAAATAAGGTAATTAACGTGCAACATATGTGTCGTTGTTTGGGGTTTTAAGCTTTAAAAGGCTTGTGTGATTTTTAGCTCAGGGGACAGTATTCCAATAGCTGTCGCCCCCTGCGCACTTTTAACTAAGAAAAGAGCCTCAGGCTGAGCTGATTCAAAATCAATCGTGTGGTTGTTTTCCACAAAAGCTTCAAGCGGTCCCTGTGATGGAATGTAAATGTCTTCTTCACACCTTCCCCCTACAGGAGAATGGCTGTTTGACCAGCTGTTTGCCTTGCTGTCTCTGAGGAACTGGTCTGTGGGTGTTCCCCAGAATTGTAAAATTTTCAGTAATCTCATACTGTAAAATCTCATAACTTTACATACAGTGTTACTACACATTTTAACAGGAGGATAATATTCAGTAGATTATGCGTTTTCAAATGATACCTCACAAGCCATACTGTGTACAAAATTGATCATAATTTTCTAGAAGAGTGAACACGGGGTATAGACTGACACAGTGTCTGTGTGTGTGTTTCCAGCAGATATGTGGGTATTTCAATCCCTTATAAGCATAGTGTTCGGCATCTTCAAGGCCCTGAGGAACTGGTCCTGGGAATTCACTGGTTTACCAAGTGTGACACTGTATGGAATTGTGAGACACTTTGGTATTAATAATAAAATAATAATATAATCTGATAAAATTGCAATGAATCATGCTAGATATGCCATGTAAGGTGTCAGTAAAAATGTTATGATTTGCCAAGTATGATAATATTGTTTCTATGTTTGTATCACCTTTGTATTGTGAGTTATAGATATGTAGGGTATATCTGTATTTCCAGACTTGTGCAGTGTTTCTGGGTGACACCCCCAGACATATTGGCATCAACACTGCCTAGCCTGTTTGATGGCCCATTGACGATCATCAGCTGTACAATGAGCCCATGGAAAGGACCAAGGGATACACCTATTGAGTCAGCAAGACATGCCGGGTATGCCTTTCTACTGAGAACTCCAAGGCTTTTCCATGCCATTTGCTGTGAATCTTGTGTTTGGAACACAGGAAGTACAGGCCACATGGCAAAAGGAATATAAAGGGCAGCTGCATCATCTCCATTTTGTCTTCAATCCCCCTTCCTACCTCTGGAGCAACTTCTCTACAAACTGAAGCCTTGAACAAAGGACTGAATGACCCATCCAAACTGTGGATGTGTTCCAGACGGACTTTCAAGCCAGCAACTCACCAATACTGCTAAGAACCTGATATATCCATTTTGGAATGTATCTGACTGCGTTCCCATTTAACTTCTTTCTGTCTTTCTTTCGTTTAAACCTTTAGTTTAGATGTTAAAGGATTGGCTGGAAGGATGGAATTTTGGGTAATATCCAAACCTATACTGACCTGGTGATGTGGCTGAGCCTTTGGGGTCAGAGGAACACTTTGTTTATGTGAGCAGAGTTTTTAAATAACCTCTCACTGTACTGGACCTCGCTGCTGATTAGGAGCCAGAGAACTGGGATGGAATAAAGGGGGCCGTGTGATTTCTTTTTTCAGCTTCTCGATTACCCGTGTGGGGGATCAGAAGCACAGTTGGTGACTGGTCGGTGAGTTTAACTTCAGTGTTAACCAGCAGTTTTGGGAGCATCTGCTCTCCCTTTTTCAGCCTGCCCTGATCTTGGCATTTTCAGTGAGAACTGCCCCTGGGGCTGTGAATCTTGTGTTTGGAACACAGGAAGTACAGGCCACATGGTCACACTAAGCATTGAGGTTAAATGAATAGAATGTTTTTTTTATGACCAAGTCTTATGAAATCATCTGAACTCCTTTGTTTTCTTTCATCTGAGCAGGGTTTCTAGTTTTCCAGCATGATGTGATCTCCCAGCTGGAACAAGGGGAAGAGCCATGGGTCCCAGACCTCCAGGGTTCAGAGGAAAAAGAGATCCTGAGATCTCCTGCACAGGTGAGAAACATTAAACCACCTCAGAATCTGTAAGTGCCTGAAGGAAACATCTGGAATGCCCAACAAAGCCCTTGGGGAGGTCTCTCAGTTCATTATTGTCCCTTGCAGGGGTCATATCCTCAGGGTAAATATAGCTCATGGCTTCCTATAGATCCTAGCAGACACCAGGCAGTAGCTTCCTCCCTTCCCCCTGCGTATTTGGATGGGATGTGAAGGCTGAATTCATCCCCCTCCTCTCTCCTGTTTGGGGGAGTTCAGCTCCTGATTTTTATTTGACCTGTCTTCAGCACTTGTTTTTGTTTGGTCTTCCCCTTTCCATCCCTGTTTGAGGTTTCTGTCTCTATCACAGCAGGTGATGCAATGGCATGTGAGAAAGAGGAGCAGAATTCTCAGCCTGAAAATGTTGAGCCAGTGGGTAAAACAGACCATTATCGCAAAGATCGAAAGGAATGTGTCCAGGAGTCCTGAGCAGGGAAAATCCTGGGAGATTCAGCACAGACCAAAAACAGATCAAGGAAACCAGCCAGGGAAGAAAGTGGATAAATTTATTTCCTGTTGGGGAACTCAGAAGGTCCTCATGGAAACCACAACACAGCAGGAAATCCTCAGGCGAAAGAGAAAAAATACATGCAGGGAGTGTGGAAAAACCTTCTCTCACAGCTCAGCCCTTTCTGTACATCAGGTAATCCACACAGGGAACAGGCCCTTTGAATGCAGTGAGTGTGGGAAAAGCTTCACTAGAAGTTCAGACCTTTCTAAACATGAGAGAATCCACACAGGGGAAAGGCCCTATGAATGCCATGAGTGTAGGAAAACCTTCAATCGCATTTCACACATTATTAGGCATCAAACAATCCACAGAGGAGAGGCCCTATGAATACCGTGAGTGTGGGAAATGCTTCACTAGCAGCTCAAACCTTAGATTTAATTTACCCTGGTTCCTCAACTGTTGCTACGGCTCTAGTACCCATCAATCCAAAGACGGAGAGAAATGGAGAGTTCAACCATTGTCCTTTTAGTATCTTATTGTTCCTCTCTCTGTTTTTGTGCTGGCCTTTCTATTCTATCATTTTCTGCCTTTGTTTAGTTGGTAACAGTTGGTTTCCATCACTCACGTTGGTTTGTTTAAATCTCTATCCATTGTTAAATAAATTTTTTGCTTGTTCGATAACTGGACTCAGGTGTTGTGTGAAATACAGTAGCAATGGTCCACAGTAAAACTAGTAACCTGGGATACTTGGGGAAGAGAGGATCTGGGATTTCACCGAGTATCTGGTGATCTGGGCTGGACCCCAGAGGGGGACACATTGAAGGAACTCAAGGGTTAAGGTGGCTGTTGTAGCTCAGAGGAGGGTCCTTGAGTTCCAGCTGGCTGGTGAGTTTGGTCACTAACATCCAGCTGCCAAATGCAAAACTCCCTCTTCCTTGTGGCAGGTGGCAACAAGGAGACTCACAGCCCTCAGCACCCTGAGAAGGGTCACAATGTGTCTATGTTGATCCACCTGTCAAATTCACACAGGGAAAGCTCCCGATAGCACAAAACTCTGCCCTATGAAATCATGGAATATGTGCTCTTTGCTCTGTGAAAGCATGTAAAGAATCCAAGCGCTGGAGGACAGGGTTTGGGTCCAGAGTGACCTAGACAAATTGGAGGATTGGACCAAAAGAAATCTGAGGAGGTTCAACAAGGAGAAGTGCAGAGTCCTGCACTTAGGATGGAAGAATCCCAGGCACTCCACAGACTGGGGACTGACGGAGTGAGGGGGGTTTGATAGCAGCCTTCAACTACCTGAAAGAGCAGCAGTGTGGGCTTTCTCCTGGCCACTTTTGCTGGGCTGGGCAGGCAGCCTGGAGGCCTTTCTAGAAGAGAACTGGGAACTGAGTTAGAAAAACCAATGTGAAAACCAGAACCTCAGGTTTAGACTCACTTATTTATAATATTAAATCTTCAATTCTAGTGTCACAGTCAATACAATTGCTTCAGCCTGATAGTTGCCCAAAGGGAAACTTAACTTCTCTCCAAGGGGAGTAGAGAGAAAGCACTTTTCAGAGTCCAAGAGAGACAAGGTGGTGAGGGTAAGAGGACCAACCTCTGTTGGTGAAAGAGACAAGCTGTGGAGCTAACCCCACACACTTCTTCAGTTCTGTGTAGCCTGGAAGGTCGTCTCTTCCATAACCAGCAGTTATAACATAAGAACAGCCACACTGAGTCAGACCAGTTCATCTAGCCCACTCTCCCGAAAGTGGCCAATGCCCGGCACCCCAGAGGACCCCGGGGACCAACATGGATACAACACCACCACAAACAAGGTTAAAAGTCAATGCACAGGAGAGAAGGATCTTGTGTTTCATTCCTTATGTACTAGTCCCATCGTGTGGCCATTTCCTTTTCTGTTAAAAGCTTTGGTGTTTTGCACAGAAACATTATTTCCCCAGGATAGACCCAGGAGTGGGGGCTGCATTCCTGTGCCAAACAGTCACTGGAAGGGAGCAGACAAAGGCCTTTAGGACGAGGCATCCGTCACTGTCAAAACATCATCTCCCTCCTGCAGGTCACTGGCAGCCTGAATTTGTTCCTTATCCTCCCAGAGTCTGGGGGCTGGAATCAGCACTACCCAGCCCCTCCGTATGTACCAGAAACAAACACAAACCTGGTCTTTAAAACAAGCTGTCCCCTTCCTTCTCAGGGAAGATTTTCTGTGATTGAAGTTGAGCTTCAGTTCCCCTCTCCTAGGGGCAGGGCAGGTGTGGGGCCAGCTTCCAATGAGATCTGTTTTCACCTTTGCCCCCTTTCAGTCACTCTGGGATGGTAACTCTGCCCCAGCTCTCAGGCAGCTTCAGCCCATCCACCCTGTTCATTAACTCCATGGTCATGTGTCACCCCTTTGTCAGCACACAGAGCCTGCAGGAAAGCTACTCCTGCGAGATGCATTGGTGGTATAGTGGTGTGCGTAGGTGTCTTCAAGCAGTTCATCTGGGTTTGATTCCCAGCCAATGCAATAATGGATTTTCTCTTCTGTTGTTTCCTCATCTGGGAGTGGTTTAATTTCAGTCACGTTGTGTTACAATCACATTATCTACAGAATGAGACAATAAATGTGTCGAAGTCCAGCAGGTCATACAGGATGGAGGCACACAAGGGGCTGGAATGTGTCATCTGAGAAAGACAGAACCCTTGGAAACCTGCATCTCCCATCCCCTGGCCTTGCGTGTTATGATTCCAGCTGCGTGAGCTGTTTGTAGGATGTTCCAGCATGATGGGGAAATGAAGTTTTGAGTCAGTTTTTGCTACTGCAGATTCCTTTGCTGTTACAATTATAATGACATGAACAACAGGGAGGCAAAATAAACATAAACCCCAAATTGCAATACAGGTGGGGAAAGAGACGATCACGGTTAAGCCAAACACATCAAAATAAAAATTAATACTAAAAAGGGGAGAGGGAAGAGATCAGGTATGTGGAGATCCTTGATATTTCAATGCACATTGTTAGAATCAAAGTTCAGACTTGACACTGGAAAACTACCTGTCTCTCTGAACACCTGTGATGAGCAAGATGGAGTTGGGACACCTGTTCTGCTTCAATCATTTATTGTCTCTCTGTTCTCTCCTTCTCCCCCCAATTCCTCGTCTCCAATGTCTCTGCCTTTCTCCTCTTGCTCCCTCTCCCCTGCCCTTTCCAGGAACTCACACTCTACAGCATTTAGGACAAGCCAGATCTCCCATGTTCTGCACATGATCCTGTGTCAGAGGACGTGTGACCCAGGTCCGAACCAGTCACCAGAACAATATGACCCTTTATGGGCGACTTCTCTGCCTGCTCTGCAATTTACACACACCCCCACTGAAGGGGGTGGGGGTACAGCTCTGACTGAGAGGCCTAACAGGAGAAATTTCAGCCCAAAGACAAATTTGTGTGAAATGCTGAGAAGTGAAGAGCCCGAGCCCCCTTCCCCTCCCCTCAAATCCCCAGAACTCTAGTGTCACCCCCATGGCACCAGCACAGGGAACCCAGTGAGATGGGGTTACAGAATACAAGGGGGAGAGAGCAGGGGAGAGAGGTGACAGGGAATCTCTCTCTTTCCTTCTCTCTTCACTTTCTGTTCTTCTCTTTCCTTCCAGGAACTGCAGTCACAGCAGGGGGTGGGGTTGTCTCTTTATTAGGGATCCCTCTGTGTCACGGAGGCTGCACAAGTCATAGATTCTGTGACTTCTGCAGTGGCCACTGTGGCTGACTCCATGGCTGCCCCAGCAGCTGGCCTGGGGCAGCAGGCAGTGGTTCCAAGGGTGTCAGGCGCAGCCACAGCTCAGTGGCTCCTGGCACCTGTCCTGAGGTGGCCGGAGCAGGGCTGGCCCTGGGGCTCCCCTCACCTGGCAGCATCTGGAGTGGCAGTGGGTCCCCGGGGCTTCTCCCCCAGTACATGGTGCCACGGGCCCCCTGGACTCCCTGCGCCCACAGCTGGTGCCATGGACCCCCTGGGCCTCCCTCCCCATGATTCAATGACGGGTATTTAAGGTATAAGTCATGGCCGGGTCATGGGCAATGAGCTTTTGGGTTTTGCCCGTGATCTGTCCATGACATTTACTAAAAAAATCTGGGATTAAATCTTCGCCTTCCTCATTATCGATCAAATAAATCGAAACGCCTCCACCTGCAAATGGATTTAGCCCAGGACCCTGAGGCCTGGTCTACACTAGGGGCGGTGGGGCTCGATCTAAGGTACGCAACTTCAGCTACGTGAATAGCGTAGCTGAAGTCAAAGTACCTTAGCTCGAATTACTTACCCGTCCTCACGGTGCGGGATCGACATCCACGGCTCCCCCGTCGACTCCGCTACCGCCACTCGCGCTGATGGAGTTCCAGAGTCGACGGGAGCACGTTCGGGGTTCGATATTTCACGTCTAGATGAGATGCGATATATCGAACTCCGGGAAGTCGATTGCTACCCGCCGATCCGGCGGGTAGTCTGGACGTACCATCAGAGTCAGCAGCTGTTATGCCCCCACTGAGCTCTCTGGTCAGGTGTCCTAGCGCTGGAAGCCTCCTGTTTAGATCCTAAAATAGTGTTTTTGCACTGGGGGGGGGCTGAAATTTTGGACCAGACATTGTAGCTCCACCGTTATTTTATTGAATTGCTTCAAAACACAAGTCAGGAAAGTCTCCTAAGTGCCAGGCTCTCTGCCATGGAAACAGCTGCCCCTGCTCTGCAGGAGTCTGTGCGTTCCACACAGCAACGTACACACCTGCTCCGCACTGAAGGGGGGTCAGACAGTGACAGGGCTGGTAACACAAATACTTCAGACTATTAACTCCAGGTCCCTTCCTTTCTTTAACCCAGGATGTGCCAGTCACCTGGTAACCATGGTGTTATCTTCACCTTAAAATACCTCTCAGGACATTTTCTGCGTGACCTCCACCCCCTGCCCTCCCTGCAGCCAGCCCCTGTCTCCAGCCAGCCCTGCACCCTATGCCCTGCCCGCACCCCCTGCCCTGCCCGCAGCCAGCCCCGGTCTGCAGCCAGCCCTGCACCCCCTGCCCTGCCCGCAGCCAGCCCGTCTGCAGCCAGCCCCGCACCCCCTGCCCTGCCCGCAGCCAGCCCCTGTCTGCAGCCAGCCCCGCACCCCCTGCCCTGCCCTGCCCGCAGCCAGCCCCTGTCTGCAGCCAGCCCTGCACCCCTGCCCTGCCTGCAGCCAGCCTGTCTGCAGCCAGCCCTCACCCCTGCCCTGCCCGCAGCCAGCCCCTGTCTGCAGCCAGCCCCGCACCCCTGCCCTGCCTGCAGCCAGCCCCTGTCTCCAGCCAGCCCCGCATGCCTGGCTCCAGCCAACCCCTGCTGCACCCCTGCGCTGCCTCCAGCCAGCCCCGCATCCCATGCCCTGCCTGCAGCCAGCTCTGCAACTCTGCCCTGCCTGCAGCCAGCCCCACGCCCCTGCCCTGCTCACAGCCAGCCCTGCCACACCCCTGCCCTGTCTCCAGCTAGCTCCTGCCGCACCCCTGTGGCCCCGCCCAAAGCCAGCCAGCCCCACACACCCCCAGCCGTGCACACCCTGCCTGTCTCCAGCCAACTCCTGCCGCACCCCTGCCTGAAGCCAGCCAGTCTGCCCCACACACCCCTGTCTCCAGCCAGCCCCCCACCCCATTCCCAGCCAGCAGTCAGCCAGCCCCCCCACACCCCTGTCTCCAGCCAGCCCCGCACCCCTTGCCCTGCCTGCAGCCAGACCCTACCTCCAGTCAGCCCCTGCCCTGCCTCCAGCCAGCCCCATGCCCGCTGGTGCCCTGCAGTTCCCAGGGCAGTAACCCTGCACACCTGCTTCAATGAGGGGGCAGGAGCAGCTGGGACCCCACATGTGCACACCCGAGGGTGACCAGACAGCACGTGTGAAAAATTGGGACCGGGTAATAGGATCCTAGATAAGAAAAAGACCACAGGGGTCTCTGAGGTTTCCCTGGCCCCTCGCCCCTGTCCTGCCTGGCTGATGTCAGCATCTCTCTGTGAGGTCACCACCTCCCCACCACCTTGGACCAATAGGCTGAGGTCCTGCAAAGGCCTTTGTGATGTCACTGCCACACCGCTCCCTTGCTGTGCCAATGCCCTGCCCTGGCCAGGCACTGTGAAGGTTTGAGCTACTCCTGTGGATCACCCCACTCAAGGAGCGTTCGTTCTAGGCAGCAAGCCGGCTAGACAGGGAAACATCAGACGCTGCTCCCAATGCTACACTCAGTTTTTCAGAAATGAGTCGACTTTATGGCCAGAAGAGACCATTAGAGCATCTAATCTGACCCCCTGCATATCACAGGCCTCCTGTAGGACACCATAGCTACTTTTGGGGCAAACACATTCCAGAAAGGCATCTAGTCTCCATTAAATGACTTCAGGAGATGGAGAATCCATCACTTTCCTTTGTAGCTTGTTCCTGTGGTGAATCATCCTCGCTGTTGAATATTTGTGCCTTATTTGTAATATGAATTTGTCTCTTTTCACCTTCCAGCCATGGGGTCTTGTTATGCATTTCTCTGCTCGATTCAAGAGCCCTTTAATACCAATCCTTTCTCTCCATTAAGGCACTTCAACACTTCAATGAAGTCACCTTTCACTCTTCGTTTGATCAGCTAAACAGGTTGAGCTTGTTCAATAGCTCACTAGAAGGCATTTTTCTCCAGCCCTCAGAACATTTGGTGGCTCTTTGCTGCCCCACCTCCAATTTCACAACATCTTTTTCAAATGAGGACACCAAAACTTGAGGCAGTATTCCAGTATCAGTCTGACTGATGCCGTGTCGTCTCCTGTGATGTTATTGACATAATCTGTAACTGTATAGATCACCATTGCGACCACTGTTCTATATTTGCAGCCAATATTGTAGAAAGGTTGTCACGTAAGGGGTCTATGGAGAGGTTCTGACTGGCTGATTATAATTATGCTATTTCTAGATGTGTATCATTTTTATAGTTGACATTATGAATTCCTGCCCATTTCCCCACTGGCTGGAGCATGGCTAGAGTGTGTCTGTGGTTAATGGTGTTGCTGTAGATTGTTCGTTTCCTGCCTTGGCAATTCAGACAGTCCCTTTTCCCAACATATCTCCAGTACATCATTAGTTCTAATAACAGGGGCAGCTTTTCTCTGGGGCACTGAGATTTTCTGGGGAGTTGGTGGCTCCTTTCTTTCCTCACCCTGGAGTAAACTCACCTTTTTATTCCATGGTTCATGCTTTATGGAATAACAACATCAGCATGAAGAAAGAGGAGAGTGAATATCTCACTGCCAGGGCTGAAGGTGGCCACGTCCCCTCTGTTTGACCATTGCCATTGCAGGAGAGAAGGTGTCAATACAATCGAATGCCCTGGCTCAGACAAGAGACACAGGGAGGTTTTGCTGTTCATGGATCCATGCAAAGGAAATTGTGTCTCTGTGTGAAACTGAGGAGGGACATGAAATGCCCACAGGGTGGCGAAATACCCTAAGCTAAGGCAGGAGGGTGAAGGAATGGGGCTGAGGAATGACTGAAGTGGACTCACCTGGGATTGAAATGACATTTGTTTGTGTCGGGCAGTGAGAAATGACACATTAATTCAGATGCAGGGTTGAGGCTTCTTTAGCTGCTTGTCGAACTTGAACTTGATTTCCCAGAAGGGAGAAAGGGAAAGTCTGGGGCTGCCTTGAGTCCCTGGCTGGGTCTCCTGGGCAGTGGAAAACATCCCTTGTTTGGCCCTGCCAAGGGGATCGCGGAGGCTGAGACGCCCCTCAGCTTGGATCAAAGGGGGAGTTGGATGGAATTTATCACCCAACCCTCCCTGCTCCCCAGAGCCCCACGGGGAGAAGCTAGAGAAGGGGAGTCATTCCTCCCCTGCGCTCCCAGAAGAGCTTCTAGCAGGGCCGCACAGAGGCAGGGGCACGGGGGGGCAATTTGCCCCAGGCCCTGGGTCTTGCAGGGGCCCCCACAAGCAGGAGCGTAGCTGGGGGGAGCAGGGGGGGCTGCCGCTCCCCCACTGAGCACATTCCCCCAAAGTGGTGCCTTAGTAGGAATTTGGAATATGGTGGAAAGATCTGGATTTCTCCCCCCCTGCAGAGTGCGGCACTGCTGATTGGCCACCGGGGCCTGATTGAGCTGCTCCCATTCGGCCTCCAGCAGCCAGACCCCCCCTGGCACACACACCCCCGCCCCGCTGCCTCAGCACGCTGCGGGGGAGGGGCTGTGTGCTGGCATGTGTTTAACTTTGGCTCCAGAGGCAGCCAGCGGCTCGAGCTGCCAGGTGCTAAGAGGAGTCCTGGGGGGCAGTCAGGGAGTGGGGGGAGGGTTGGATGGTTCGGGGGGGACTTTCTGGGGGCTGGGGCAGTCAGGGAGCAGGGGGGGTTAGATGGGAGGAAGTCTGGGCCTCTGTCCAACAGCAAAACACAAGCATAGAAAAGCAGCCGTCAGCGGGAAGTGCTATCAGCTGGCCCAGGCAGCCTGCACGGCCCCCGGCTCACTTGCCTGAGCTGTATTGTTAATGCATTTTAGTTGGAAGATGCAGCCTGAGTGATTTAAAGGCCCCAAACGCTGCTGAAAGAGCTGGGACAGTTGCAAGCTTTCTCTGCTGGGCTTTTCATCGGGGTCACACAATGCAAACCTGCTTGAGACTCCGCACAGGAGAGATTTCTTGAGGCCGTCCATGCAGCTCACAGCTTAAGCTCTTCTAAGCTTGCAGCCGTGGCACAAAAGGATTTGGGAGCAGTTAACAATTCTCTGTGGTTAAGAGATTTTCATTTCCTGGGCCCTGCTACCCAATGCCACAAGGGAGACTGAGTGAGTAGCCCGGCTTGTCCTCTGCAATCCCTTCCCTGTGTCTTTCCCTTGTGTTTGCAAGGGTCTCACTAACATGCTGCATCTGAACGCACCTTCCCTCCAGAGACACAGCCTCTGGGCTTCTCCTCCTTCCTCACTTTCTCCTTCTCTCCCTCTCTGTGGTTTTTCTCCATGCCCCGTCCCTGGTCTGTGCTCCCTCTCCACCTCATGCACTGTATTGAGCACGTCTCTGCCTCTCTTGTTCATGGGCCCTGTGCTGGGATGGCAGAGGCAGGGCTATTGTTGTGTTCTCTGCTGGGTCTGTTTGGATTAGACTCTAAAATCAAACGCTCCCTTTGCTAGCAGGATCCCTCCGCCTGCTCGCCAGGGCTTCTGGCTACACACTAGAGCCAGGTGCTAGGGCAGAAGCAGCTGCCCATGTACCCTCAATGGCAGGAGCAGTGCGTGGTCCCTGCCCCCCACTTTGGATTACGGGGTGTGTCTTGGTGTATATTGGGGGTCCTGTCAGGGGGCGGGGAGTGGTTGGATAGCTGTGGGAGTCCTGGCAGTCTGTCTGGGGGCAGAGGTGTGGATAAGGGTCGGGGCAGTCAGGGGACAGGTAGGGTTCTAGGGGGGCAGTCAGGGACCAGGGTCCCCGGAGGGGGCAGGCAGTGGACACGGAGTGGGGGGGTGTTGGGGATTCTGAAGGGGGCAGGAATTGGGAGGGAGCGGATGTAATTAGTAATTTGATATGTTGGGTGTGCCTTTTTTTATGTGTTCGCTTCCCCTCATGTTAGAACCTGGCTATGCCGCTGCCCACGGGAATCCAGTATTCTGCCCTAGAACCAACCCATGCAACAAACCTCGATGCCAACTCTGCCCACATATCTACACCAGCAACACCATCACAGGACCTAACCAGATCAGCCACACCATCACCGGTTCATTCACCTGCACGTCCACCAATGTAATATATGCCATCATATGCCAGCAATGCCCCTCTGCTATGTACATCGGCCAAACTGGACAGTCTCTAAGGAAAAGGATAAATGGACACAAATCAGATATTAGGAATGGCAATATACAAAAACCTGTAGGAGAACACTTCAGCCTCCCTGGCCACACAATAGCAGATTTTAAGGTGGCCATCCTACAGCAAAAAAACTTTAGGTCCAGACTTCAAAGAGAAACTGCTGAGCTCCAGTTCATCTGCAAATTTAACACCATCAGTTTAGGACTAAACAAAGACTGTGAATGGCTTGCCAATTACAGAACCAGTTTCTCCTCCCTTGGTTTTCACACCTCAGCTGCTGGAACAGGGCCTCATCCTCCCTGATTGAACTAACCTCGTTATCTCTAGCTTGCTTCTTGCTTGCCTATATAAACCTGCCCCTGGAAATTTCCACTGCTTGCATCCGAAGAAGTGGGTATTCACCCACAGCTCATGCTGCAAAACGTCTGTTAGTCTATAAGGTGCCACAGGATTCTTTGCAGTATTCTACAGTATTGCAACTTTTTTGTCTGGAAGGGGCCCCCGAAATTGCTTTGCCCCAGGCCCCCTGAATCCTGTGGGCGGCCCTGGAATAATGTCGAGTTTTTGCTCAGAGGGGAGGAGGGCAGAGGGGAGGGATCCTGGAAGCAGGGGAGTTGGACAGTGTGGGGAGGGGAGCCCAGCAGTGGGGGTGGGGGGCAGAGGTCTGGGGGAGGTCAGGGAAGGATCCCAGCGTTGTGGGAAGTGGGCAGCATGGAGAGCCCAGGCCTGGCATGGGCTCTGGGCACAGTGACTCTGTCCTTCTACACTCCCCCCCGGCAGGCTAGGCAGGACTGGGAGAATTACGTGTTTGCTAGTAAATGTCGATTTCTGTGTAAACACAGGACCCAATGGCAAAATATTTCCATTGATAATCATCAAACCTGACAGATGGGCAGAGTGAGAAACATGCTGCTTGAGAACGTGTCCTGCTCTAATCCCATAGGGGTCCCTTCCGCCTTGGGCACCCAAGGGTGGGTGTTTCATTTCCCTGCCTATTTTCACACAGAGACACAATGTCCTTTGCATGGATCCATGAACAGCAAAACCTCCCTGTGTCTCTTGTCTGAGCCAGGGCATTCGATTCCAGTGACACCTTCTCTCCTGCAATGTCAATGGTTGGACAGAGGGTGGCCAGTCTCTGTGTGTCTCTGCTGTTCGTGCTGGGGAGCCCGGCCGGCCTTAGGGGTGGGGCCCCTGGCAGCCGCCCAGGGCTCCAGGGGGTCAAAGGGCACCGTGTGGCCGTGCAAAGGTGCTCACTGCTCTCCCCTGCCCCAATGCTCCTCCATGGCCCCATAGAGGGTGGGGGGAGCGAGGAGCAACACTATGTGCTCCCTGCGTCCTGGTCACTTTCCACACCTGGGCTGGGCTGTGAGGGGAGCATCAGAAGCTGCTGCTCTCTGCCCTCCCCTGACGCAGCCCGGCTGAGGAAAGTGACCTGGACGCAGGGAGCTCGGATGATGTCCCTTCTCGCCCCTCCCCCCCCCCGCCCTACCACCCCGCAGCCCCTAGGGGTGCCCGGAGGAGTAATGTCCCAGGGAGGAGTAGGGGGCAGCAATGCCAGCTGCTCCATGCACACAGGTCAGTGTCCCCATGTGGGTGCAGGAGGGGGCGCAGGGGTTAATGATGAAGGGGGTGCAGGAGAGGGGCAGTGGCTGGTGGCACAGGAGGGGGTGCAGCGGTTGGGGTGAAGGGGGTGCAGGAGAGGGGCAGTGGCTGGTGGCACAGGAGGGGGCGCAGGAGTTAGGGGTGAAGGGGGTGCAGGAGAGGGGCAGTGGCTGGGGGGCACAGGAGGGGCGCAGGGGTTAGGGTGAAGGGGGCAGGAGAGGGGCAGTGGCTGGGGGCACAGGAGGGGGCGCAGGGGTTAGGGTGAAGGGGGCAGGAGAGGGGCAGTGGCTGGGGGCACAGGAGGGAGCGCAGGGGTGAGGGTGAAGGGGTGCAGGAGAGGGGCAATGGCTGGTGGCACAGGAGGGGCTGCAGGGGTTAGGATGAAGGGGTGCAGGAGAGGGCAGTGGCTGGTGGCACAGGCAGGGTGCAGGGGTTGGGGTGAAGGGGGCAGGAGAGGGGCAGTGGCTGGGGGCACAGGAAGGGGTGCAGGGGTTCAGGGTGAAGGGGTACAGGAGAGGGGCAGTGGCTGGTGGCACGGGAGGGTGCAGGGGTTAGGGTGAAGGGGGTGCAGGAGAGGGGCAGTGGCTGGTGGCACAGGAGGGGGCGCAGGGGTTAGGGGTGAAGGGGGCCGGGAAGGGGCAGTGGCTGGTGGCACAGGAGGAGCAGGAGTTAGGGGTGAAGGGGTGCAGGAGAGGGGCAGTGGCTGGTGGCACAGGAGGGGCGCAGGGGTTCGGGGGGATGGGAGGGCAGGAGTGGGGCCGTGGCGGGTGGCACAGGAGGGGGTGCAGGGGTTAGGGGTGAAGGGGCTGCAGGAGAGGGGCAGTGGCTGGTGGCACAGGAGGGGGCACAGGGGTTAGGGGTGAAGGGGTGCAGGAGAGGGGCAGTGGCTGGTGGCGCAGGAGGGGTGCTGGGGTTGGGCTGAAGGGGGTGCAGGAGAGTGGCAGTGGCTGGGGCACAGGAGGGCGCAGGGGTTAGGATGAAGGGGGTGCAGGAGAGGGGCAATGGCTGGTGGCACAGGAGGGGCGCAGGGGTTAGGGGTGAAGGGGTGCAGAAGAGGGGCAGTGGCTGGTGGCGCAGGAGGGTGCAGCGGTTGGGGTGAAGTGGGTGCAGGAGAGGGGCAGTGGCTGGGGGCACAGGTGGGGGCGCAGGGGTTAGGATGAAGGGGGTGCAGGAGAGGCAATGGCTGGTGGCACAGGAGGCGCAGGGGTTCGGGGTGAAGGGGTGCAGAAGAGGGGCAGTGGCTGGTGGCGCAGGAGGTGCAGCGGTTGGGGTGAAGTGGGTGCAGGAGAGGGCAGTGGCTGGGGGCACAGGAGGGGCGCAGGGGTTAGGATGAAGGGGTGCAGGAGAGGGGCAATGGCTGGTGGCACAGGAGGCGCAGGGGTTAGGGGTGAAGGGGTGCAGAAGAGGGGCAGTGGCTGGTGGCGCAGGAGGGGGTGCAGCGGTTGGGGTGAAGTGGGTGCAGGAGAGGGGCAGTGGCTGGGGGCACAGGAGGGGGCGCAGGGGTTAGGATGAAGGGGGTGCAGGAGAGGGGCAATGGCGGGTGGCACAGGAGGGGCACAGGGGTTAGGGGTGAAGGGGTGCAGAAGAGGGGCAGTGGCTGGTGGCGCAGGAGGGTGCAGCGGTTGGGGTGAAGGGGATGCAGGAGAGGGCAGTGGCTGGTGGCACAGGAGGGTGCAGGGGTTAGGGGTGAAGGGGTGCAGGAGAGAGGCTGTGGCTGGGGGCACAGGAGGGTGCAGGGGTTAGGGATGAAGGGGTCCAGGAGAGGGGCAGTGGCTGGTGGCACAGGAGGGGGCCGGGGTTGGGGGTGATGGTGGTGCAGGAGAGGGGCATTGGCTGGTGGCACAGGAGGGGGTGCAGGGGTTGGGGTGAAGGGGTGCAGGAGAGGGGCAGTGGCTGGTGGCACAGGAGGCGCAGGGTTTCGGGGTGAAGGTGGTGCAGGAGAGGGGCAATGGCTGGTGGCACAGGAGGGGGTGCAGGGGTTGGGCTGAAGGGGGTGCCGGAGAGGGGCAGTGGCTGGTGGCACAGGAGGGGGTGCAGGGGTTAGGGGTGAAGGGGCGCAGGAGAGGGGCAGTGGCTAGTGGCACAGGAGGGGTGCAGGGGTTGGGGTGAAGGGGCACAGGAGAGGGGCAGTGGCTGGCGGCACAGGAGGGTGCAGGGGTTAGGGGTGAAGGGGTGCAGGAGAGGGGCAGTGGCTGGGGGCACAGGAGGCGCAGGGGTTAGGGTGAAGGGGGCAGGAGAGGGGCTGTGGCTGGGGCACAGGAGGGGCAGGGGATTAGGGTGAAGGGAGTGCAGGAGAGGGGCAGTGGCTGGTGGCACAGGGAGCAGGAGTTAGGGGTGAAGGGGGTGCAGGAGAGGGGCAGTGGCTAGTGGCACAGGAGGGGGCGCAGGGGTTAGGGGAGTGCAGGAGAGGGGCAGTGGCTGGTGGCACAGGAGGGTGCAGGGTTAGGGGTGAAGGGGCTGCAGGAGAGGGGCAGTGGCTGGTGGCACAGGAGGGGTGCAGGGGTTAGGGGTGAAGGGGGTGCAGGAGAGGGGCAGTGGCTGGGGGCACAGGAGGGGGTGCAGGGGGTGGGGTGAAGGGGGTGCAGGAGAGGGGCAGTGGCTGGTGGCACAGGAAGGGGTGCAGGGGTTGGGCTGAAGGGGGTGCAGGAGAGTGGCAGTGGCTGGGGGCACAGGAGGGGTGCAGGCGTTAGGGGTGAAGGGGCGCAGGAGAGGGCAGTGGCTGGTGGCACAGGAGGGGTGCAGGGGTTGGGGTGAAGGGGTGCAGGAGAGGGCAGTGGCTGGCGGCACAGGAGGGGTGCAGGGGTTAGGGCTGAAGGGGTGCAGGAGGGGCAGTGGCTGGTGGCACAGGAGGGGCGCAGGGGTTAGGGGTGAAGGGGTGCAGGAGAGGGGCAGTGGCTGGTGGCACAGGAGGGGCGCAGGGTTAGGGGTGAAGGGGGTGCAGGAGAGGGGCAGTGGCTGGTGGCACAGGAAGGGATGCAGGGGTTAGGGGTGAAGGGCTGCAGGAGAGGGGCAGTGGCTGGGGGCACAGGAGGGGCGCAGGGGTTAGGATGAAGGGGGTGCAGGAGAGGGGCAATGGCTGGTGGCACAGGAAGGGGAGCAGGGGTTAGGGGGGAAGGGGTGCAGAAGAGGGGCAGTGGCTGGTGGCGCAGGAGGGTGCAGCGGTTGGGGTGAAGGGGTGCAGGAGAGGGGCAGTGGCTGGTGGCACAGGAGGGCTGCAGGGGTTAGGGGTGAAGGGGGCCGGAGAGGGGCAGTGGCTGGTGGCACAGGAGGGGCGCAGGGGTTAGGGGTGAAGGGAGTGCAGGAGAGGGCAGTGGCTGGTGGCACAGGAGGCGCAGGGGTTGGGGTGAAGGGGGCAGGAGAGGGGCAGTGTCTGGTGGCACAGGACGGGGTGCAGGGGTTGGGGTGAAGGGGTGCAGGAGAGTGGCAGTGGCTGGGAACAGGAGGGGCGCAGGGGTTAGGGGTGAAGGGGTGCAGGAGTGGGGCAATGGCTGGTGGCACAGGAGGGAGCAGGAGTTAGGGGTGAAGGGGTGCAGGAGAGGGGCAGTGGCTGGGGGCGCAGGAGGGGGCGCAGGGGTTAGCGGTGAAGGGGGGGCAGGAGAGGGGCAGTGGCTGGTGGCACAGGAAGGGGTGCAGGGGTTAGGGGTGAAGGGGTGCAGGAGGGGGTAGTGGCTGGTGGCACAGGAGGGGCGCAGGGGTTGGGGTGAAGGGGCAGGAGACGGGCAATGGCTGGTGGCACAGGAGGGGTGCAGGGGTTGGGGTGAAGGGGTGCAGGAGAGGGCAGTGTCTGGGGGCTGGGAGGCGCAGGGGTTAGGGGTGAAGGGGTGCAGGAGACGGGCAGTGGCTGGTGGCACAGGAGGCGCAGGGGTTAGGGGTGAAGGGGCGCAGGAGAGGGGCAGTGGCTGGTGGCACAGGAGGGCGTGCAGGGGTTAGGGGTGAAGGGGTGCAGGAGAGGGGCAGTGGCTGGTGGCACAGGAGGGGGTGCAGGGGTTGGGGTGAAGGGGGGCAGGAGAGGGGCAGTGGCTGGTGGTACAGGAGGGGGCCCAGGGTTAGGGGTGAAGGGGGGCAGGAGAGGGGCAGTGGGTTGTGGCACAGGAGGCGCAGGGGTTGGGGATGGGGTGCAGGAGAGGGGCAGTGGCTGGGGGCACAGGAGGTGCAGGGGTTAGGGGTGAAGGGGTGCAGGAGAGGGGCAGTGGCTGGGGGCACAGGAGGGAGTGCAGGGGTTAGGGGTGAAGGGGCGCAGGAGAGCGGCAGTGGCTGGGGGCACAGGGTTTGGGATGAAGGGGGTGCAGGAGAGGGGCAGTAGCTGGGGGCACAGGAGGGGGCACAGGGGTTGGGGTGAAGTGGGTACAGGAGAGGGGCAGTGGCTGGTGGCACAGGAGGGGGAGCAGGGGTTGGGGGGAAGGGGGTCAGCAGTGGGGCAGTGGGTGGGGAACAGGAGGGCTGCAGTGGTTAGGGGTGCAGGAGAGGGGCAGTGGCAGGGGCACAGGAGGGGTGCAGGGGTTAGGGGTGAAGGGGCGCAGGAGGGTGCAGGGGTTAGGAGAGCAGGAGAGGCGCAATGGCTGGTGGCACAGGAGGGGCGCAGGGGTTAATGGTGAAGGGGCGCAGGAGGGGTGCAGGGTTAGGGAGCAGGAGAGGGCAGTGGCGGGGGCACAGGAGGGGAGTGCAGGAGTTAAGGGCAAAGGGGACACAGCATAGGGGTTAGGGCACAGGAGGGGCAGAGTTAGGGGTGGGGGAGGTGCAAGGGTCGGGAGTGCAGGAGCTGGGGGTAAAGGGGGAGGGGGATCGTCCAGGGGCGATGGGGAAGTGCCAAAGTACAAGTTTTGCCCAGGGCACCATTTCCCCTAACGCGGGTCCTTGGTAACATGTCTTGCTGGGAGGGGGAGGGGAGAGACGAGGCATTTTCTCTCTGTTTCTTTCCTCTCCGTTTTCTGCTCCTTCCTTCAATTCCAGAAACCTCCCTTGTGTGTCAGACGGTGCAGTGACGCCCTCCCGACCCCAGGCCTCTTGATCCTTTGGAGCAGGAAGATCCCTGGAGCTGAGGCTGGATCTAGGGGTGAGTAGCTGGCAGGAAGGAGTCCTAGCAGCTCTTCTGGGAGCGCAGGGGAGGAATGACTCCCCCTTCTCTAGCTTCTCCCCGTGGGGCTCTGGGGAGCAGGGAGGGTTGTGTGATAAATTCCATCCAACTCCCCCTTTGATCCAAGCCGAGTGACGTCTCAGCTCTGCACGATCCCCTTGGCAGGGCCAAACAAGGGATGTTTTCCACTGCCCAGGAGACCCAGCCAGGGACTGATGTGCTGGGAAAAGGGTCCGTCTGAATTGCCAAGGCAGGAAACGAACCATCTACTGCAACGTCATTAACCACAAACAGAAATGGGGAAATGGGCAGGAACTCTGGCTGTTCAGCCATGGCCACACGTACAGAGCTGCACAGCAGTGAGTGTGCTGGGGAAGCTGATCCGAGTGAACAATTGGAAATGACCCTTCAGTGAGAACAGAACCAGAGTGTAGAAAGGCCCCTGTGTTAAGTGGTTGTGGCTGAGGCCTTAGGGAGCTGGGTTAGAAGCCACAGGGTGTTTCTGTGGAGGTTTGATTCTTGCCAGCTAGGCCAGGCTGGTGTGTGGTGTCTCCATGGCTGCACTTTCAGTGATGCAGGTTTCTCTCTCCCATTGTTCCATGGGCATCCTACTAGATTGCCAGCTGCTTTTCAACTGCAGTGTGGAGACTGTGTGTGGGGAGAGACAGTGTGTGTGTTGGGGAAGAGTGAGCGTGTTGAGGTAGGTAGGAGCGGATCATTATTATCCCTACTTGAAAGAGGGAGAAGCTGAGGCTGAGAAAGGAGAATTGACTTGTCTTAGGTCACACAGCCAGTCAGTGGCAGAGTTGGGAATAGGACCCAAGAGCCCTGATTTTCAAACTAACCCTCGGATCTTGAATTTCAGACATGGAATGACCTGAATAAAGTGCTCTCAGATGAGCTCCAGACCAACAACAGTGCACAGGACTTATTCAGCAAGTATTTGAGGAGAACTGCAACGTAGAGAGAATCATGAGCTGCTCAGAGACCATTAATGTAGAGAAGCAGCAAAATTCATCAAACATAGAACTGGTTCTGACTTATTTCCTTGGTCTTAAAAGAGAACAACAAGGATCTGAGTCTCCTCCCTGTCAATAACCCCCTGCTCAGCCAATCAGGGTAGAGACTGAGGGCGGGAGGCTGAGGGTTCTCACTGGAGAGCCCAAAGGATGGCCCAGGTCACTGGTGGGGATCACTGCCCGAGCACTATTTCAGCCCCACATTTTTGGGTGGACCTCCCACAGTGGGAGCTGCAGAGCACTGCCCACACACACACACACCTCCTCGTGAGGGGAACAGGAGAAAGGACAAAAGAAGCAAGAGACGAAGAGAAAGGAGGGAGGGATGGAGGAAAAGGTGCAAGAAAAGGACAAACCCTAATGGCCCCAGTGATTCTAAGAGAGAAAATCTCAGGTGCGCAATAAAATTCTGCCTTCTTAAGCTCCTGTTTTCCATGCCTAGAATTCAACTATCAGAGGGGTAGCCGTGTTAGTCTGGATCTGTAAAAGCAACAAAGAATCCTGTGGCACCTTATAGACTATCAGACGTTTTGCAGCATGAGCTTTCGTGGGTGGATACCCACTTGCATCCGAAGAAAAGGGTATTCACCCACGAAAGCTCCTGCTGCAAAACGTCTGATAGTCTATAAGGTGCCACAGGATTCTTTGTTGCTTTTATAGAATTCAACTGTCACCAGCTGGATCAGACTGAACAGGTTTCAAACCTCCAGGAGGCTCTTACCTTCTAAACAGGGACGGCTGTTTTCTAGTAAAATCACTAAAAGGGAAGGAGAAAACTCGAAAGAGGTTCCTCCTGGCGCTCACGTCCGTGAACCCGAATACTCTCTCAGTCCTCAGAGAGAGACCTGGAGAAGGAGACTTGCTGAAGCAAAACCACAGGGGTCTCTGAGGTTTCCCTGGCCCCTCGCCCCTGTCCTGCCTGGCTGATGTCTCTGTGAGGTCACCACCTCCCCACCACCTTGGACCAATAGGCTGAGGTCCTGCAAAAGGCCTTTGTGATGTCACTGCCACACCCCTCCCTTGCTGTGCCAATGTCCTGCCCCTGGCCAGGCACTTTGCAGGTTTGAGCTACTCCCTGTGGATCACCCCACTCAAGGAGCGTTCGTTCTAGGCAGCAAGCCGGCTAGACAGGGAAACATCAGACACTGCTCCCAATGCTACACTCAGTTTTTCAGAAATGAGTCGACTTTATGGCCAGAAGAGACCATTAGAGCATCTAATCTGACCCCCAGCATATCACAGGCCTCCTGTAGGACACAAGAGCTACTTTTGGGGCAAACACATTCCAGAAAGGCATCTAGTCTTCATGAAATGACATCAGGAGATGGAGAATCCATCACTTTCCTTGGTAGCTTCTTCCTGGGGTAAATCATCCTCGCTGTTGAATCTTTGTGCCTTAGTTGTAATATGAATTTGTCTCTTTTCACCTTCCAGACATTGGGTCTTGTTATGCTTTTCTCTGCTAGATTAAAGAGCCCTTTAATATCCAATCTTTTTTCTCCATTAATGCACTTCAACACTTCAATTAAGTCACCTTTCAATCTTCTTTTGATAAGCTGGACAGGTTGAGCTCTTTCAATAGCTCACTAGAAGGCATTTTTCTCCAGCCCTCAGGACATTTGGTGGCTCTTTGCTGCCCCAGCTCCAGTTTCACAACATCTTTTTCAAATGAGGACACCAAAACTGGAGGCTATTCCAGTATCAGTCTCACTGATGCCGTGTCACCTCCTGTGATGTTATTGACATAATCTGTAACTGTATAGATCACCATTGCGACCGCTGTTCTATATTTGCAGCCAATATTGTAGAAAGGTTGTCGTGTAAGGGGTCTATGGAGAGGTTCTGATTGGCTGATTATAATGATGCCATCTCTAGATATGTATCATTTTTGAAATTGACATTATGAATATTGGCTCTATGCTGCCCATATTTCAAACTTGTGCTCTGCTTCCAGGGAACACCCCAGCCAGACAAGTTGGTGTCAGTTCTGCCTAGCCTGCTTGATGGCCCATTACGGACCATCAGCTACACAATCGACCCATTGAGAGAAGGCAGATATGCCTTGTGACTCAGCAAGGTCTGCAGGGACCTGCCTATGGACAGAACTCTAAGGTTTTTCTATGCCATGTGCTTAGGGAGATGTATTTTCCATGCCCTGGTTCCTCGCTGACCCAGAGAGAACAAAGGAACATGAAAACAAAAACCTTCCCCCACAGATTTGAAAGTATTTTCTTCCCTTATTGGTCCTTTTGGTCATGTGCCAACCAGGTTATCTGAGCTTTTTAACCCTTTACAGGGTATTTTATGCTACCTGTAGCTATACGTTTATGACACCCTGTAAATAGCAATCTGCAGAATCTGATCCTGAGAAAGGGCAGGGTGAAGGGAAGTGGCTTCAGCAGATTTACTGAGCATGCTCAGTTCATGTGAGCATGCTCAGTGCACCATAAGTAGCAAATTCCTACACACAGCAGTTTCTCACACTACACCTGAGGCAGCATGAGGCAGGGGCTCCATCGCTGTCCAGACCCCACCCAAGAGCAGATCTCCAGGGGCTGCGAGACCCTCAGCTTCTGGGACCTGTGTGTGGAGTCTCTCTTCTGCCCACCCAGGGCTGCCCCACCTCGGATGGGCACAGAAAGTGCTTCAGTGAAAGTCTGTCCCTGGAGCAGCCCCTCTGGCGCCGCAGCAGCAGCCCAGAGCTCAGCCCGGCTCCCAGCGCACACTGGAGGCAGCAGCACCAGCAGTGTCTGGTACCTTCCAAAGCCCGGCCACCAGGAGCTGCCCCACGGCTCTTTTCCTTGTTTTTCCTGCTTCCTTCCTACCAGCCCCCCACTGCTCCAGCCCCTTCCTGGCTCCTTCAAGCCCAACCCAGGCTGCAGCTGCCACAGTCACCGGGCCAGGGACTTTCTGAGGTGGGAACTAGCCCCATCTCTGCCAGAGCCCCGCCCCCAGGAGCTGCCCCACCCCCAGGCAGTGCCAGAGCCCCGCCCACAGGAGCTGCTCCACCCCTGCTCTGTGCTAGAGCCCCGTCCCTGCTCTGTGCCAGAGCCCCGCCCCCAGGAGCTGCCCCGCCCCTGCTCTGTGCCAGAGCCCCGCCCCCAGGAGCTGCCCGCCCCCAGGCTGTGCCAGAGCCCCGCCGCCAGGAGCTGCCCCGCCCAGTGGGGTGTGTGTTTGTGCCGGGTGTGTGTGTGTGTGAGATCCAGATGGAGTTAGAAGAAGTTGGGCTGCAGAGGCTCAGGGAGATTGAGGGGAAACCCCTGGGTGTCCCAGTGTTGGCCAGGGATTGTACAGCACCTAGTGCAATATGGGGTCCCAGAGCCGTAACTAGCTATTTTTGCACTCAAAGCAAGAATATAAAAGTGCCTCCCCCCCGCTGTGCCACCCAGCCCCCTTGAAACACCTCCCCAGCGCTGCCCAGCCCCCTTGAAACAACGTTCCCAGCACTGCCCGCCCCAAAGAAACAAACCCTCCTTCCCCAGCGCTGCCCCACCAAAACAGGTGTGGGCCAAAAAGGAAGGTTGGTGGGAGGGGGAAGAAATGGCACCCATAGAGTGACCACACAGCAGTAAAATAGGACCTGCCCCCTCCCCGCTCGACCCCATCATCACACCCCTCTTCAACCCCTAGCCCCCCGCTGGCCTGCTGCATCTCCTCCTAGTCAGTCCCCCACCCACCACTCGCCTCCTTTCACCTCCTCCCTCCCCGGCCAGAAACCCCCATCCCTGCCTCTTGAGCCCCTGCTGGCTCACTGCTCCCCTCTGTGCCCACCTGCCACTTGCCCATCCGCTCGCCTCCGACTCGCCTGCCCCCCAGTATAAAGCCTCATTCAAAGACCCAGGGGTCACCATATTACTGCACACAGCAGTCACTCAATGCAGTTGTAGATAAATCTCTGCATTATGCATTTTTGTATATCTTGTCTATGACTTTGTATTGAACCTTGGTAATATGTTATAGGGGGCCCCTAAGGTAGTGTAATTAAGGTAATAGAAAAATGTCTTTTTGCTAGAAGTAGAATAAGATCTCCCCCCCCCCCACTTGGTAATCAGTCGCCCTGTGGAGTGAATGAGGTGGGACTGAGGAAGGCGTGGAAGGCAGCACCTCCAGACAGCTGCACCCCGTGGAGAGGGGCTGGGAACCCGACCAAGGCCAATCAGACTTGGCAAGTGGGCTGGCTAGAGAAGAGCTGACACACTGACGGCCACGGGGGTTAGGAGCAAGCACCTTCCTGTGGGAACCCCCTCTGTGCAGCACTGGGACAACCCCCAGCCCAGAGAAAAGCAGCAAAAAGGACCAACAGACACTGTCCCAGATTTTGAATCTGGGAGATTTGCCCCTCTCCATCCACCGACTCGCCGCTCGCCTCCTCACCCCCCCCCCCCAAGTATCTGGGTCAGCAGGTTTGTAGAAATTTTGGTGGTGCCAGAACACTCAGAGCCCACCCCCGAACTCTGCCACCCACCTGCCTAAGGTTCTGCAAGGGAGTTTGGGTGGGTGGAGGAGGTCTGGGGTGCAGGCCCTGCATTGGAGCAGGGGTTTGGGGTGTAAGATGGTTGAGAGATCGGACTCTGGGATGGAGTCGGTGCAGGCTCTGGAATGGAGCTTGGGTGCTGGGTGCAGGCTCGGGCTGGGGCACAGGGTGCGGGTGCAGGATGGGTGGACACAAGGGTGGCTCTAGGCACCAGCAAAGCAAGCAGGTGCTTGGAGAAGCCCATTTGCAGGGGCAGCAGCTGGAAGGGATCCAGCCTGGGAGCTGATAACCAACAGGGATCCCTGGGAGCTGTAGTTCCTTGGTTAGCTCCCTGCCTATAGAGCCAGCCATGGAGCAGGGAAAGAACTATATTTCCCAGCATTCCCTTGGCTGCTATCAACAGGAAAGGAAGGGGGAGGGAGTATGGTAGCTGAAACCTCATGCTGCACCTTGCTGCGAATGGAGAGCTCACTGCTAGAGGGGGGTGGCGCTGTGAATGGGGAACAAGTGTGCCCAAGGAGTAGGCGGCTTTGGCCCAGAAGCAGCAAAATTCATCAAACATAGAACTGGTTCTGACTTATTTCCTTGGTCTTAAAAGAGACCAACAAGGACCTGAGTCTCCTCCTGTCAATAACCCCTGCTCAGCCAATCAGGTAGAGACCGAGGACGGGAGGCTGAGGTTCTCACCAGAGAGCCCAAAGGATGGCCCAGGTCACTGGTGGGGATCACTGCCCGAGGATTATTTCAGCCCCACATTTTTGGGTGGACTTCCCACAGTGGGAGATGCAGAGCACTCCTGCAAAACACACACACACACCCTACCTCCTGGTGTTGTGAGGGGAACAGGGGAAAGGACAAAAGAAGCAAGAGACGAAGAGAAAGGAGGGAGGGATGGAGGAAAAGGTGAAACAAAGGACAAACCCTAATGTCCCCAGTGATTCTAAGAGACAAAATCTCAGGTGCGCAATAAAATTCTGAATCCTTAAGCTCGTGTTTTCCATGCCTAGAATTCAACTGTCACCAGCTGGATCAGACTGAACAGGTTTCAAACCTCCAAGAGGCTCTTACCTTCTAAACAGGGATGGCTGTTTTCTAGTAAAATCACTGTGACGTTATTGATATAAATTGGGACCATATAGAACATGGGTTGCAACCAAGGTCCTGCAGTGGCACCAAATCTTAGGTAAAGGGGGTCATATAAGGTGTCTAAGACCAGGTTATGGGTTGCTGGTTATAATTATGCTGTCTGTATTATTTTTAGTTGAAGTTATGTATATTGGCTCTATGCTGTCTGTATTTCAAGTTGGTGCTGTGCTTCTGGGGGAAGCATCCCAGACAAGCTGGTGTTAGCTATGCTTACCCTGCTTGATGGCCCATTAAGGACCATCAGCTACACAACTGACCCATGGAGAGAAGGCAGACACGCCTTGTGACTCAGCAAGGTATGCAGAAACTTGTCCATGTGACTGCAGACTCCATTTTGCTGGGATTTTCCACAGTAAGAACAAAGATTCTTACACCTGGAAAAGCCTATATAAGGCTGATGCCTCATCTCCATCTTGTCTTCGATCCTGCTTCTTACCTCTGGAGGGACTTTGCTACAAACTAAAGCGCTACACAAGGGACTGATGACCCATCCCAGCGGGGGATGTTCCAGAGACTTGATTTGAACCTGCAGTTTACTCCATCACTGCTGCAAGCCTGAACTAAGAACTTTGCCATTACTGGATGTAATTGATTCCATTTAACCAATTCTACCTCTCATCTCTACCTTTTTCCCTTTGTAAATAAACCTTTAGATTTAAGATTCGAAAGGATTGGCAACTGCGTGATTTGTGGGTAAGATCTGATGTGTATATTGACCTGGGTCTGGGGCTTGGTCCTTTGGGATCGAGAGAACCTTTTTCTTTTATTGGGGTGTTGGTTTTCATAACCATTCATCCCCAGGACGAGTGCACTGGTGGTGATACTGGGAGACTGGAGTGTCTAAGGAAATTGCTTGTGTGACTTGTGGTTAGCCAGTGGGGTGAGACCAAAGTCCTTTTTGTCCGGCTGGTTTGGTTTGCCTTAGAGGTGGAAAAACCCCAGCCTAGGGCTGTGACTGCCCTGTTTAAGCAATTGGTCCTGATTTGGCACTCTCAGTTGGGTCCCGCCAGAACCGCACCGTCACAATCACTACAAGGGAAGGAGAAAACTTGAAAGAGGTTCCTCCTGGCGCTCACGTCCGTGAGCCCGAATACTCTCTCAGTCCTCAAAGAGAGACCTGGAGAAGGGGACTTGCTGAAGCAAAGCCACAGGGGTCTCTGAGGTTTCCCTGGCCCCTCGCCCCTGTCCTGCCTGGCTGATGTCAGCATCTCTCTGTGAGGTCACCACCTCCCCACCACCTTTGACCAATAGGCTGAGGTCCTGCAAAAGGCCTTTGTAAGGTCACTGCCACACCCCTGCCTTGCTGGGCTAATGTCCTGCCCTGGCCAGGCACTTTGCCGGTTTGAGCTACTCCCTGTGGATCACCCCACTCAAGGAGCGTTCGTTCTAGGCAGCAAGCCGGCTAGACAGGGAAACATCAGACGCTGCTCCCAATGGTACACTCAGTTTTTCAGAAATTAGTTGACTTTACGGCCAGAAGAGACCATTAGAGCATCTAATCTAACTCCCTGCGTATCACAGACCTCCTGTAGGACACAATAGCAGGTGAGGGAGGGGGGCTGAGGAGGCGAGTGGGAGGGGCTGGTGAGCCGGCAGCAGGGGACTGAGGAGACGAGCTATGAGTTGGTGGCTGACCTGTTCTGCTGATCTGGTCTGGCTCCCAGCCCCTCTCCAAGGGTTCCAGCTGTCTGTAGGTGCTGCCTTCCTCAGTCCCACCTCATTCACTCCACAGGGCGACTGATTACAAAGTGAGGGGAAGATCTTATTCTACTTCTAGCAAAAGACATTTTCCTTTTACCTTAATTATACTACCTTATAGACCAAGGTTCAATATCACCATTTTGGCAGGGCGGTGCTGGGAAGGAGGTTTGTTTCCACAGGACGGGTGGAACTTGGGGGGGGGGATTGTTTCGGGGGGGGGGCTCTGCAGCGCTGGGGGGTGGTGTTCGGTGAGGCCGGGGGGGTTTCAGCCCTCAGCTGTTTTCTTTGGAGTAATATTGCCCTCGCCGCTTTACGAGTTGTGAAGGCCTGGACAAAACCACAGACTCTGGACTCAGCATTCAAGTATCCTGCGGTCTGAACTTTGCATCTGATACATTCCCTCATTGGCTACCATTGTTTGGCCAGCAGGGAAGTGCTTCTTGTCCAACAAGGCAGCCAGACTGGGACCCGTAGGCATGGAATGGCGCTGAAGGAATCAGCTGTTTCTCTCTGTGCTTCATCTAACTTTGGATCCAAATGGTAAAAGACAGTTGTGCCCAATTTAATCATGGCGTCCTTCAGGAGTGTGATCAATGCCACTTAACTAGGGAGCAGGGTTCTAAAAATAGTTTACCTGGGCCACAGGTCACCATAGTTTCCATCCCGGGGGTGAAAATCAACCACTAGTACCTGCAATTTCTACCTGAGCTCTTGTCAAATCTTTGACATTCCTTGGAGTAATTTTACACTTCTCTGGTGTAGAATTCTTCACCAACCGCACAACAGATCAATAGCGACAGTGAGGTACAACTCGCCCAACTATGCCCTTTTATTTCTTTAATCTGGTGGCACAGATTTAAATTAGGGACTAAATTCAGGTGCGACTTAGAATCCCTGTAAGACAACAAATGTCAGGTCTCTATTAAAAACAGGTATCTTTCTGCAGCTACAGCACATTCAACATGGATTTCATTTTCTACACATTTGCGGCATCTCCCAGGGGTGAGCTGATGAGAAAAGTCACTTCCATGTTTCCCATCTCTATCTAGACAGGGATTGTATTTCCCAAATAACAGGCAACATGCAGCTAATGGGGAAGGAGCCACTTCCTGCAGGGCCTGGGCCACAACGGCTTTGGGAGCCCAATGCATGGACACTTTGTTTAGTTACAAGTTATTTACGAGGGAATCCTCTTCCCAGCCCTTTAGAAAAAATACTGACCTAACCAATTGCACAACAGGGGGACTGGGATGGTGATGGGGTAAATCAGAGGGATTCCCTTATTCCCCATCTTATTCTGTTGTTACAGAGGGTGAAATGACATTTTTTCCTATCCCTGCCCTGTTCCTGCTCTTTGTTATAGTTCAATATACGGTATTTTAAGTGAGAAAAATGGTAGGAACAATATCTGCTCTGCAGCACAACCTGAACCAACATCTGAGCAACTGGGAGTGAAACAACTTCTTCCCCAAGAGTGAACTCGATGACTAAGAATTGCTGTGAAATGGGGGAACAGTATAACCGTGATGCTCAGGGTTTGTTAAGACTAGGGAAAGTGATGGAGTTTAGGTCAGGTCAAGGGAAAGCTAATGCCAACCCCTGCACCTGGGCTGCATCTGCTCTACAACTATAATTGTCTTGTTACACCAAGATCACTAACTTGAGCAGCCAACGCCATGTGCAGCCCTAGTGGATGTCAGGCTCAGGTAGTTTTAGCCTCAGTATAGCTTGTTGGACTCAAACCTCTCCCCTACCTGGAGCTGATGAACATTCCTGGCAGGAGGGACACACACTCCTACGACTCAAAGGAAAGGAGTTGATAGAAAAGATCACAGGACTGACCTCAAAGAAGGGTGAGCTGCAAAAGGCAGAAGTAGGCAACTGATCTGGTGGAGCTGAGAGACCTCGTGAAGATGGTGCAAAAATCACTATGTGGGAATTAGCAAATGTGATTTTAAACAAAATAAAACAAAAAAAGCTTTGGCCAGCCCTAGTCAAGGGATTTATAATAGTTCACTCTCATGTGGATTTTGCGATGTCTAATAAGGCTTGAGCGGTGATTGAAGCTTTTCCGCACTCAGAGCACGTAGGGCATCTCCCGTGTGGATTCTCTCATGTCTGATAAGGTGAGAGCTCCGCCGAAGCATTTCCCGCACACAGCACATGTGTAGGGCTTCTCCCCTGTGTGGATTCTCCTGTGTGCGCTCAGGACAGAGCTCTGATTAAAGCTTTTCCCGCACTCAGAGCACGTGTAGGGCTTCTCCCCTGTGTGGATTCTCTGATGTGTGATAAGGTGAGAGCTCCGCCCAAAGCTTTTCCCGCACTCAGAGCACCTGTAGGGCGTCTCTCCCGTGTGGATTCTCTCATGTCTGATAAGGTGAGAGCTCCCGAAGCATTTCCCGCACTCAGAGCACGTGTAGGGCGTCTCCACGTGTGGATTCTCTGGTGTCTGATAAGGTTTGAGCGCTGATTGAAGCTTTTCCCGCACTCATGGCACATGTAGCGTCTCTCTTCCAAGTTGATTCTGTTGCGTGGAATAAGGTCTGAGTGGCTACTGTAGTTTTCCTCTGGCCTCTGCTGAGTCTCACAGGCTTTTGTGTTTTCTGGGAGTGCACAACTCCTGGAAACATTCCCTTTGGATCTTCCTGATAACATCCAATGTGGATCTACTTGCACAGTGTCTTCCTGCTGGGGTTTCTCCTCCTCGTTCTCACTCACCAGCCCATCGCCGGATGGGAGACAGAGAGAATCCAGACATAGGTCACTCCCTGAGCCTGAGAAAAGGAAATGTCAGAGAGAGGAATGGAAAAGGGATGAACAAACCAAAATATATGTGGAGGAGAGATCAATCCTATCAGGTGCTGATTTTCCCCAAACCCTTCCACAGAGAAGAGAGGAAGGCATCAGTTCTGGGTCCTCATTGCACCATAACCCTCATGGGAAAGTGAGATCGGGGAGGGACCCGCTGCCAGTTGTCAGTCAGAATAGGAGGGAAGCCATGAGTGACATCTGCCATAATGATTCTACATCTGCAAGGAACAATCCTGAACTTGGAGAGCTCACAGGGTCTTTGTAGGGCATCCCAAATGTATCCTGCATTCCCACACAGCTGTTGAGTTGTTTAACCAAGTCATCACCTGTGCAGGCAGTTCTCGGGACCACTTCTTTCTCAGAGCCCTGGAGGTCCGGGACCCATGGTTCTTCCCCTCGTTCCAGCTGCGAGATCACAGCAGGTTTGGAAATTGGAAACCCTACTGCAGGCAAAGAAAACAAGGGAGGTCAGTGGAATTTGTGGGATACTTGTCACAAAGAATATTCCATAGTTTTAACCCCATCTCATTTTAGGCAGTAACATCTGTAGCCCTCAGGATTCATCTGCTTGCCTGCATAAATATCTCTTTTTATAAGTACAGTACTGTGATAGGTTTATTAATTCTTATTAAAAATGAGTTTGGCTGTAATGCAAGAAACCTACAGGCCAAAACCTGCATTTTAAGCTAAAGCAAAGTTGGCATAGCTATATCCTGTGCCCTTTTACCCAGAAAAGGAACTGTTTTTCCTATACCCAAATAAAGTGCCTATGCTTAGGTCTAAGACCCTTTACCTAGACCAATAGACAATGAAGAATAGCAAAGGGGATTTTTCAAAGTTATACTCACAGACTTAACAAGTACCCCACAAGTGCGCAGAGATACCTGTCATCCATACGCACACACATACTAGCCTATGGAGTAAGCGTACCCTAACATTTCTATGGGGGAAGACTGAAATTTGGGCATAAGAGGAAGGATTTCCAGCATTTATTTCTATAAAAAGAGGTAACCTACCTCACTATGGTATCCCCACCCCCACCACGACCACCTCCTACTTCACTACACTACACCAACTTAAAAAACGTATTCATGCTATACATCTACGATGGTATTAACCAGTAATAGGCCACACTTATTTTCTTTTCAAACTTTAAGTTCAAAAGGGACTCGGCTAAGCTTGGTCTCTCTAAATGTTATTTTAGTTTGTGTATTAGATTATTTAGTTGAGCTAAAAAATAAATTCTAAAGTAGCTTTGACAGCTCTTTGCATTAGTTTCCTCTGCAAGAGGTGTGAAACCGGAACCGCCAGAGGCGAGGCCAACGCCAGTTTATCAAAACAGGGTGTGAATATTAACCAAGTTTGCAGCACATAAAATTGTATCATCATATGTATCTCTTGAATAACAGTAATACAATTGTAACTCTGTAATTCTACCTGTTTTACAATTTACTTACTATTTCACTGAGTTTAATAAAAATTCTTTGACTATATCTGTCTCCGTGTGAGCTTCCTGTCATACCCGCGAAGGTCCCTTTATCAATTCTGTGGAACCTGATTTGAAACACAAACTTTTATCTTCTGATCAAACAAATTGGCGAGCCTAAACCCATATTAATTAATATAAATGATTAAGTATTATTATTAATTAATTAAAATAATTACAATACAAATTAAATTACGTTGATAAATCAAATCAACATTACTCACATACCCCAAATAAGGCTACGCATCCCAAGGCCATCTTCCTTGGCTCAAAGTGGCAGGAGAGTTACTATTATAACAAATCATATTCACTACCTTAGTGCCTAAGGACCAACTAACAGTGGGTCCCCATTGTGCTAGGCAAAGTGCAAACAGAGAACTGTAGATGGCCCATGCTCTGAAGAATTTACCATCTAAATCAGGGGTAGGCAACCTGCGGCAGCGAGCTGATTTTCAGTGGCACTCTCACTGCCTGGGTCCTGGCCCCTGGTCCGAGGGAGGCTCTGCATTTTAATTTAATTTTAAATTAAGCTTCTTAGACATTTTAAAAACCTTATTTACTTTACTTACAACAATAGTTTAGTTCTATATTATAGACTTATAGAAAGAGATCTTCTAAAAACGTTAAAATGTGTTACTGGCACACGGAACCTTAAATTAGAGTGAATAAATGAAGACTCGGCACAGCACTGCTGAAAGGTTGCCGACCTCTGATCTAAATAGACAGGACAGACACCGAATGGGGGAAGGGCTAGAACCCACTGTTAGAATAGAGTTATTCAGGCCTGCCTGTAAAGCCTAGACTTTAAGAACTTAGGGGTATTTTTATCACTTTGTCTTTATACCCCTGTAACTAGCTAAGAATCAAAATCTCAGTCTGCCTGTGTCTGGGCCTTCTCTCACTAGGATAGGCTGAGCCCTTGTTCTTACGCTAAGGCCTTTGGCTAAGCAGCAGGGGCAGCCATAAGCTGGGAAACATAGCATCACATCCTCACATCCCAAACCAGTCACACTGAAATAAGGTGCTATTGGGCTGTTAGGAAGTCGATCCTGTCCTGATAGTGCCCATCACCACCAGATAAAGAAACAGATCTTAAGATGGTTAAAGAAAACTTAGTTTGCCAGCATCCTGTCTGGCAAGAAATTCCTTATCAATGGTTGTGAAACCTCATTTCTGTATTGTTCTATCTTTATGGCTACCACTTTTACTTGTTAATCAGTCTGGTTCTCTAATTGTTTCTGTCTGCTGCATAATTAATTTTTCTAGGTGTAAGTTCATTAGGGCAGTGGAATATGCTTGCTTGGAAATAACCCCAATAAACATCGCATTATCTGTGCTTCAGACTTCTGGTCTTTTGCTGCTTGCTGTCTGCATGACAAGAACCAGGGAAGTGGGAAGGTGAAGGGAAAACCCTCTAACAAATGGACATGACCTGATAACCAAGAGGTAAGCCTTTAAGGAAGGTTTTAATACACTTTGGAATGGATCAGGGATTCCCATGAGGACTGAGAGGGAGCGATGGTAAACACACATTTAGATCCTTTTCTTGTTTTATATCTTTTCCCCATAAGGCTGAACCTCTGGCACTGTCATGGATCCATAGGACCTGTGCAATGCCCTGGCTTTTAAATAGTCCTTGGGAGGTGCCTCTTGAGTGCACTAGACCCCCAAGGGCTCCCACTCTTCCACAAGGACAGGCCACTTAGCTTCAACACCTGAGACTGAGCCACTTCCTCGGTGCCCTTCCTCCACACTCCTCTCCACTTCTTCCCATTACTCTCAGCCAGCACCACCTTCCAGCACCTTGGGAGCTTCTTGTGTTCCCTCCTCATCTCTCACAACCTCCTCCCTCTCTGCTGCTTCTTAGCTCTAATCCTGCACACACCCTCCCCATGTCCTGGCACCCCAGAATTATCTACTCCCCCCTTCTCCTCCCCTCCCACAGCTCTGTTCTCCCTTCATCCGTGGGGTCCTGAATGGCAACATTATACGCTCTCCTATCAAAATAGGAGCTCATCTGACTGTCACACAAGCCATGCATGAGTCATACACCCATTTACTCAATTTAGAATTCTACAGGAGGTATATTTTCCTCTTAAAATGAGGAATAGGCATGAAAGCTACAGTTATTAATGTATCCAATAAGGATACATTAAATGGAATTTTAAAATGACTGACGGCACCAAAAAGGCACATGTCCAAAAATGATACTAGTGGGTGGGAGATAAGGCAAAAAAAGGGGGGGCAAGGAAACTTGTCAAAACTTGTATGACAAATAAAGGTATAAAGTTATCACTACTCAGGTTCTTTAGAGACCCCACAGCTTCTAATAACCCAGGGGACAGGAACCCTTACCCAGCGAGGTCACCGTCTCATAGTTCTCCTGCATGACATCCCTGTAGAGGGCTCTCTGAGCGGGGTCCAGCAGAGCCCCCTCTTCCCTGGTGAAATGCACAGCCACCTCCTTGAAGGTCACCGGCCCCTGAAAGAGAAAGAGTCCAACACTCAATACCTGCTGCCCCACTCACAACCCCACTGTTCACAGAACAGCAGCACCAGGTAAATGGAAGCTCCGGGAGGCACATGTTAACAGAGTCCCACCCCACCTTGCCTAAAGCATCCAGGAGGCATCAGAGGATAGAAAGAGAGAACCTTTGCGTCTCCCAGCTGACAGACGGAGGCAGGGTCATCACATTTATCACATAGCTACTAGCCAGAGCTTAATATAGGATATTGGGCTGTCTCTGACCCTGCTGGTAGCTCCCTGGTAGAAATCACAACACTCTACAAATAAAATATATGTAAGAAAGGGGTAGTTAGAATCTAAGTTAGAAGGTCAGAATTGTAGAAATTTGGTAAGGAAAGCTAACATAAATCAATGATTAACCAATGAAAATAAGAAGGAGGTTTTAAAAGTACAAAATTAATCCTAACAATGGTAGTGCTACATTACTAGATGGAAATGGCAGAATTATCAACAATCATGGAGAAGAGGTAAAGTGTTCAATAAATATTTCTCTCCTGGATTTGGAGAAAAACAGATGATGTAACTCATATCATAAGATATTGACACTAACAGTCTTTCCATTTCAACAATAACTCACAAGGACATTAAACAGCAGCTATTCAAGTTAGATGTGTTTAAATCAGTGGGTCCAGATAACTAGAGTTTTGAAAGACCTACTGGAGGAGCGTGGTGGACTGTTAATTTTAATTAGGACTTGGAACACTTGGGAAATTCCAGAAGACTGGAATAAAGCTAATGCTGTGCCAATATTTTCAAAGTATAAAAGAGATGACGCAGCTAATTACAAGTGTGTCAGTCTGAAATCGATACTGGGCAAAAGAATGGAGCAGCTGATACTGGATTTCATTAATAAAGAAAGGAGAGTAATGTAATTAGTATCCATTAAAAAGGTTTAGACACAATAGATTCTATCAAACTAAGTGGATATCCTTATTGGATGAAATTAAAAGTTTGGTTGCAGCTAATAGTACTGATGTAATATACGTAGGCATATGAGTTGCTTCAGCACAATATTTTGACTAGAATGTACAAAATACACACGGCATACATTAAATAGATTAAAAACTGGGATTTTAAATAGGGAACCATGGTTGAGTGGATTTCTTTCTAGGGGGTTCCCGTAAGATTGGATCTTGGCCCTGTGCTATTAACATTCTTATCCATGACCTGGAAGAGAATATAAAATCATCACCGATAACGTTTGCAGTTGCCACAAAGATCGGGGGTGGGGGTAACTAATGAAGTGCCAGTAGATTCAGGCTCCAGCACTGGGAGTCTGGGAAGTTTTCCCAGCCCTGCCTGGACGGTTATTTCCTGTTCCACAAAGAGGGCAAGTTCCATTCCCAACACCTGTGCCTTGACATTAGGAGCTATCTGACACTACAGTCCATATTCAGCATAGTGGCAGGATTATAATATGATTAGGACATGAGGCATTTTGTACAAGATGAGTCACGTGCGGTGTCACTGGAAAAGTTATGATTTGCTGAATATGATTATCCTATTTGTGTGCATGGATCATGTTTGTATCTGAAGTTATGGATATTGACTCTGTATCTGTCTTTCAAATGTGCTTACTCTGGGTAACACCCACAATGAGCCTTTCAGGTACAACAATGAAGAAGCCAGACAGTTCATGGCTCATCAACAAAGACAATGGACTGTGGAAGAGCTTAGCCTTCCTGTGAATGTGCCAGCCAGCCTATGAGTCATGGCTACTATGACTCAGCAGGGCACTCTAGGGCATGTGACCAGACCACATGACAACGAACTCCATTTTGGTACCTGTATTTTCCACAAACCGGACTGGGAACTGAGTTTGGAACAAATGGTTCCTGCCCTATGGAAAAGCTACATAAGGTGGGGTGTGACATCATCTCTTGGCCTCATTCCCCACACACAAGAGAACTCCTGGCAGCACCTGAGCATCAAAGACTGAAGTGGGGGAAGTGCTGGTCCCAGGGTAAAGGGATTTCTAGGTTGTGTATGGAAACTTGGTGGACTATCATCAGTCAGGGTGAGAAATTGCTAATTCAAATTCTATCCAGATAGTATGTTAGGCTTAGTTTGAGTTTTTGGTTATATAAGTAATCTGCTTTGATCTGTTTGCTAACACTTATTGCTGGGAAATTGGCTGTTGTCTTCTCTCTCTCCTTGAGCGGCTCAGGTAAAGCACTCAGGTAGCTTAGTTGGGTGCATGGAGCCACCTGCTGTCGTGTTGGGTGATAACAGGCCCTGGAGAGGCTGGCTGAATCTCCAGCAAAGCAGTGTGAGAAGGGCCAGCCCAGCTTGAGGGTTAGAGCAGCGGTCCCCAACCTTTTGGCACTAGGGACCGGTTCAGAGAAAATAATTTCATGGACCTGCCCCTATCTGACCCCCACTCACTTCCTGCCCCCGACTGCCCGCCCCTCAGAATCCCCGACCCATCCTGCTCCTTGTCCTCACCATCCCCAGAGACCCCACCACCCTGGGACCCCACCCCTGCTCCCTGTCCCCTGACTGCCCCAACCCCTATCTCCCCGCTGAGTCCTGACAGACCCCGAACACCCACAATCCAACCCCGGCATTCCCTGACCGCTCCCCAACCTCCGCCCCCTCTCTGTGCCTTGACTGTCCCCAGGACTCCCTGCCCCTTAGCCAACCCCCCTGGCCCCAGCCTCTTACCCCCGGCTCCCTCCTCACCCGGAGCCTCAGTGCCTCGCCCGACAGCTGCAGCGTGTCTCCGGCGGAGCCTGAGCTCCGTCCTGCTCCGAGCCACGTGGGGAGGGGGCGGGGCTGGGAGCTCCACGCCGAGCGGAGGCAGCTGAGCTCAGCCCGGAGCTTGCAGCCCCGCCCCCTCACCACGCGGCTCTGAGGGGGCGGGGCTTAGGGACCCTGCCGGAGACACGCCGCTTGATGTGCTAGGGGTCGGTTCGCGGCCCGGTTCCTAACAGGCCACGGACTGGTACCGGTCCGCGGCCCAGGGGTTGGGGACCCCTGGGTTAGAGGGCACAGCGGTTCCCAGACTGCCCCCTGGGGTGACAACCCATCACACCCTAAACTACCCTAGTGTCAGCAGGTTTGTCACATCCTGTCCCCTCCCTTTCTCCACCCAGGATATTTCCTGCCTCCCACCATCTCTAGCAGCTCCCACCAGTGGTGAGCTCCAGCTGGGTCGCATGAACCGGTTGTTAAATTTAGAAGCCTTTTAGAACCGGTTGTTCCAGGACAACTGGTTCTAAAAAAGCTTTTAAATTTAACAAATGCTTGGGCAGCTTGTCCACCTGGCCCCCGGCCCCAGCTCACCTCCCTTCTCCTCTGAAAGCTCCACCCTTCTTCTCCTCCCCTTTGAGGTTGTGGGGGCTGGATAGGGTCAGGGCAGTCAGAGGGCAGGGTACAAGGGGCTGAATGGGGGCAAGGGTCCCGGGGACAGTCAGGAAGGAGCAGGGGTTGGATGAGGTGGTGGGGGCAGTCAGGGACAGAGAGAAGGGGTGGTTGGATGGGGCAGAGGTTCCAGGGGGCATCAAGAATGAGAGGAGGGTTTGATGGGGCGGCGGGGGGCAGTCAGGGGACGGGGGGGGGGGGTCAGGGGTCCCCGGGGTGTCAAGGAGCATGGGGGGTTGGAAGGGGCACGACCCCTGGGGGGGCATGACCCCCTCGTGAGGTGAGGACAAGGGAACCTGTTGTTAATATTTTGGCAGCTCATCACTGGCTCCCACCATCCTGTACATTTACTGCTTCTTTCCCTCCAAGCAGAACCCACCACCAGCTCCCTTAGAATCCCTTACCTGAGCCAGCTCCATTGCAGCCATTTCCTTCCCCCTGGGAGGAGGGGATGATTTGGGGAGAAACGTGGACGTTATTCTGTAACCTGCTAGGGCGAGAAAGGCAATGTGAGAGAATTCAGACAGGGTTTCTGTCCTTTCCACATGTCGATTCCCCCCAGCATTGTTCCCTGCTAATGGACATTCTAGGTTCTGCCACACTGTGAAGCAGAGAGTGACCTTATCCCAGTACAGGCCTAGCCCCCTCCCACCAGGGTGTAGCACTCTGACACATGATGAAACCCTCCCAGGAGCAGAGTCTCTCTTACACTTATCAAGTTTATGGCGATACCAAGCTGGGAGGGGTTGCAAGGACTTTGGAGGATAGAACTGAAATTCAAAATCATCTGGACAAACTGGAGAAATGGTCTGAAGTAAATAGGATGAAATTCAATAAGGACAAATCCAAAGTACTTCATTTAGGAAGGAACACTCAGTGGCACACATACAAAATGGGAAATGATGGCTTAGGAAGGAGCACTGCGGAAAGGGATCTGGGGTCGTAGTGGATCACAAGCGAAATAGGAGTCAACAGTGTTGCAAAAAAGCAAGTATCATTTTGGGAAGTATTAGCAGGAGTATTGTAAGCAAGACACGAGAAGAAATTCTTCCGCTCTACTCCACGCTGATTAGGTCTCAACTGGAGTAATGTGTCCAGTTCTGGGGCCACATTTCAAGAAAGATGTGGACAAATTGGAGAAAGTCCAGAGAAGGGCAACAAAAATGATTAAAGATCTAGAAAACATCACCTATGAGGGAAGATTGAAAAAACTGGGGAAGACTCAGAGGGTCATGACCATAGGACAAGAAGCAATGGATTTAAGGCAGTTTAGGATGGAGATTAGGAAAAACTCCTAACTGTCAGAGTGGTTAAGCACTGGAATAAATTGCCCAGGAGGTTGTGGAATCTCCATCACTGGGGATATTTAAGAGCAGGCTGGACAAACACCTGTCAGGGATTGTCTAGATAATACTGAGTCCTGCCTTGAGGGCAGGGGACTGGCCTAGATGACCTCTAGAGGACCCTTCCAGTTCTATGATTCTAAGAACCAAAGGCCAGAGAAGAGCAGAATCAAAGGAGTCACTCTGGGAATTCTCCCTGTCACTGTCCCCAAGGCAGCTCTCTCAGGTTAACTAAGTTGTTGGATGCTCCAGCCTTTATCCAGTCTCTCCTGGCAGTGCCCCCTTCATGGGCTGGGCCTAGTTTTAGCTTTTGGGAAGTGTGACCCCAGGTGCTGAGACTGGGCCTTCTTGCCGCAGCACATCTTGTTCCTTTCTGTGGCTCCCCAGTGAGTCCAAATGAGTAGATACTCCTCATACAGACTGTGAACATAAGAAGGGCCCACTGCATCAGAGCAATGGTCCATCTAGCTCAGTGGCCAATGCCAGGTGCCCCAGAGGGAATGAACAGAACAGGTAACCTCAAATGATCCATCCCCTGTCACCCATTCCCAGCTTCTGGCAAACAGAGACGAGAGACACCATCCCTGCCCATCCTCCCTGTGACACTGGCAGACGAGGTGTTAGAGGCGTGTGTAAGAGCTATATCTTAATTGAACATGGACAAACACACAGTGGAATCGGTCTGACTCACCTGTGTTAGTATTGTTAAAACAGGTATTAGGATTCTAAGAACATGTTTAGACTTTATTGAGTGCTTGTGAGTTGCTTCCTGGGTTAATATCTGACTAGTTGCATTGTGAGCCTCTGTGGCTCTGTAAATCACCAGACAGGAGAGAGACTTTACCTAGGTGAAGTGCTGATTGACAGCCGAATGCATTACACCCTGCCTGGCAGGAAAGGTCCATCCACACCAGAGAGACTATTATGGGATGTTAAAGACAAAAGACTGTTGTGCTCTTGACTTCCCATTAGCTGAGTTTGCAGCTCAGAGCACATGGCAGGAAGGGGATGAAAAACCCCATGCAGAAGGAACTGATGATCTGTATGCTGCTTGGACTCTGGGGCAAAGTTCCTAGGCATAAGCACGAGATCCCCAGCTGCTTAGCTGGGGTTAGTCCTAAAGAATATGCAGAGCTTGCTTATTAGAGAAGCTTCTATTACCTTTGAAATTTAAGACTGTAATTTGTCTGCATCTGGATGATTAGCTGCTGTGACAGGCAAGGCCAGCTGGCTATAGGAAAGTAGTGAGAAACAGGTATGTTAGCCCCAGGCTAAACAAATCCCTGTTACCATGGTAACCAAAGGACAGTTGCTCCAGGTTAATCAAGACACCTGGGGCCAATTAACATCCTTCCAGAAAGCCTGGAGACAGCTAGGTTGATGGGGACCCTGAAGCCAATCAGGGGTTGGCTGAAACTAGTTAAAGAGCTCCCAGTTAGGCAGGTGGGTGTGCAGAACAGGAGCTGTGGGAGCGACTGAGCAGTACACCCCAGCTCAGGCACAAGGAAGGAAGCCCAGAGGTAAGGGTGAAGTGGAGCCTGAGGAAGTGGGGTGCTGTGGGAAGTAGAACAGGGAATTGTATGTGTCATTTTTCTAAAAGGTCAGATACCACAGCTGATACTATTAGGGTCCCTGGGCTGGAGCCTAGAGTAGAGGGGGGTCCTGGGCTCCCCCCTTTGCTGCCCTGATTAATCACTGAGACTGGGAGACAACAGAGACTCTGCAAGGGAGGGGAGCTTTGCCTCCCCTCCCTCGCTGGCTTACGATGAAAATGGCTCAGTGGGCTGTGACCCTTGTCCCTAAAGAGAAGGGCTACGTGGAGGGTCACAGTGAGCCTCTGAGGCTAGCGAAATCCACCAGGAAATGCAGGGCCCATGGAGACAAGGACAGAGCTTTGTCACACTGCGTTAACTTTGTAAACTCTCATTTCCTTTTAAATAAATCTTAATACAGGTTGTGACAGGACTGGCTACAAGTGTTGTCTTTGCTGGGAGATCCAAGCGTCATTTGACCTAAGGAAGTGACTGGTCCTTCGGGCCTGGCAGTAACCTGAACGTTGCTGTGACTCGTGGGGTAAGGCAGGGTTCTCAACCATGAGTCTGGGGCCCCTGGGGGGCCGTGAGCAGCTTTCAGGGGGCTGCCAAGCAAGGCCGGCATTAGACTCGCTGAGGCCCAGGGCAGAAAGCTGCAGTCCCAGCGCATGGGGCTGAAGTCTGGGCCCCTGAGCCCCACCACCCAGGGCCGAAGCCGAAGCCATGTAGCTTTGTGGGGGTCTGGGGCCCCAGGAAGTCGCCCTGTTTGCTACCCCCTAACACCAGCCCTGGCTGTGATGTTATTAATATAACCTGTGACTGTATAGTTCATTGGTGCAACCACTTATATATTTGCAGCAAATGTTGTACAACGGTTGGCGTGTAAGGTGTCTATGAAAAGATTATAATTTGCTCCTGATGATGATACTACCTGTGTGGGTGTATCATTTTTGCAGTTAAAGTTATGAATATTGGCTACGTTCTTGTACATCAGTGTGTTTTGATTCTGAAGTAGCCTTAGTAAAGCATTAGATCAGCTTCTTCAGAAAGGAATTTGCAAATCAAGTGCCCAATCAAGAAACACTTAAAGGACCTTGGGGAAACTCCAATCCACATACCCTGGTGGGCCGGGCCAGTTTCTTTACCTGCCACATCCGCGGGTTCAGCCGATTGCAGCTCCCACTGGCCGCGGTCTGCCGTCGCAGGCCAATGGGAGATGCAGGAAGCGCGCAGGCTGAAGGATGTGCTGCCTGCCACTTCCCGCTGCCTCCATTGGTCTGGGTGACAAACTGCGGCTAGTGGGGGCCGTGATCGGGCAAACCTGCCAACATCGCAGGTAAACAAACTGTCCCAGCCTGCCAGGGTGCTTACTCTGGTGAGCCGCCGCGTGCCAAAGGTTGCTGATCCCTGAGCTAAAATATTTAAGAGACAAGTCAGTTGAAAATATAGTGGTGCAAGAACAAAGTAACATCGCTTCCCATTGTTACACAGCTTCTAGCTGCTGGAGGCTGCAATCCCTGTTGTTAACATGGTTATTGGGCTGAAATCTCCCACAGCCAGTCAGAGACAGACACGTACCTGTGTCGCTCCCAGCTCCGTCGCAGCATCTCTAGGGGAAGGAGAAGATGGGAGAGGTGAGAATTCAGGCCCTCACATTAATGGAGAAATCCCATTGCTTATTAATGGAACTGCTGTTAACGACGAGATGGTGACAGAGATCAGAGGCCGATAACGCAGCCGCTGCAGACAGAGCCAGCCCCACAGGGCTGCTCCATGGGGAAGGGCGACTCGCTGAGCTGGGCTGTGAGATGGAGCCCAGGATCAGTGACATCACTAGAGTCCCCGACTCCTTCCCAGGGTCAGTCGCTCTAACCAGAGGAGACGCCACCCCAGACTCCAACTCACCTTTGAATCCCAGCAGCACCTCCTGCAGCATGGCACTTTGCAGAGAGAAATCGCTAAGTCTCTTCTCCAGCTCCGCACGCGGCTCTGGCTTCCGAAACGTCCCGTCCTCCCTGCTGGGGAAAGGAGGGGTGAGAAATAGGCCTGAGCCCCAGACCCTGAGCCCAGCAACCCCAAACTTCACAAAACCTGGATCTGAAGCTTTGTAGCCTGAGATAGTCAATGTCAGGGTGAGTCACCTCAGCCCTGTGCTCCCCAGAGAGACGGGAAGTAGGGAGACACTAGAGCAAGGAACGGAGACATTGTTCAGGGGCTTTCTCAGGACGCTCTGGATTCTGGGGCAGAGCCACCCCTACGCTGGTTTACTGCAGGAACAAGGGGCACCAGCACGGGGATTATGTGGAAAGGAGGAGACACAGACCAAAGTGGGCAGGTCCTATATGTTCACAGTGGCCACAGACAGAGCCCAGGGCTCCAGCAGGGAATGAACGTGGGCCCTTTAATGCAAAACCCCCAACCCTTCAGCTGAAGCAGTAACCCTGGGACGTCCAGCTCATTTTGGCAGAAGGGCCACATTGCATCATCCGTTATGGCCAGTGGCCAGGGCATCGGGTAGAACTCTGTGCCCTGCTCCATTCACAGCAGAACACCACTGCTTTCCATGGGACACCCACGTACAAAGAACAAGGGGAATCTGCCCTTTGTATGGGAAATAAATTTTAGTTCTTAGTTATCAAACCTAGCAGCCCATGAGGGGCGAAATGGAGCCCAGGACTTACCTGCCCCCAGTGCTCCCCAGCACCCTACAAAGGAGGAAAGAGGAGGCCGTCAGGGGAGTGTCCCTGGGTGGGAGGCCTCCTGCTCTGCAGGGTCACCACTGAGGCCTCGGGCAGTAGGGGAATTTCAGGTTTACATTCCCAGAGCTGCTGCCCCCTACCAGACCCAGCAATCCCTGCAGGACAGGTCCTACTGTGGAAATCTTCTCCCGGGCACTTTACAGGCAGAAGATATTTCTCTGCATTGAGAATCAAATTCCCAGTGCTGAGAGACCCAGAGGCCCTGGCCCCACTAAACCCATTAACCTGCAGTGACAGGGGCCTTGGGCCTAACTCAGGACCTCAGCATGGTGGGGAGGGATTTCACCCTCCAAGAGCAAATGCAGAGAGACATTTCCAGGAGAGAAGGTCTTGGGGCTGCAGCATCCAGGACTCCCAGGGCCCATCCGCACCGCTGCCAGACTCACTGGGTGACCTTGGGCAGGGCTCTGCCCTCCCTCTGCCTCCACTTTCCCCATTTGTCCCATAGGGATAATGCCTGACCACACTCTGTAAAGTGCTTTGGGGTCTAGGGCTCAGAAGCACCTAGAGAAACGCTGCATATGATCATTGCAATGACAGCCTGACCAGCAGGGGTTGGCTCAGCGGCTGCTGCCCCTTCTCTCCTCCTCTCCCCGCTGGGCAGGAAATCTGCCAGGACAGGCTGCAGACACCCTCATCCCTTCTCTGGACAATGGCTCCCTCCAGCTCCTCCAGCCGGGCCAGCAGCCGCTGCTCCTGCTCCTCCAGAAACCCTCGCAGCTCCTGCCACTCCCAGACGATCTTCTGCCTCTCGGCTCGTCTGTTTCTGCAACAGGGAGAGGGCGGCTCCAGTAACGGGGAACATAGAACATAAGAACGGCCAGACTGGATCAGACCAAAGACCCATCTAGCCCGGTATCCTGTCTTCTGACAGAGGCCAATGCCAGGTGCCCCAGAGTGAATGAACAGAACAGAGAATAATCAAGTGATCCATTCCCAGCTTCTGGCAAACAGAGGCTAGGGACACCATCCCACTCATCCTGGCTAATAGCCACTGATGGACCTGTCCTCAATGCACTTCTCTAGTTCTTTTAGAACCCTGTTAGTGTCTTGGCCTTCACAACATCCCTGGCAAGGGGTTCCACAGGTTGACTGTGTGTTGTGTGAAGAAATACTTCCTTTTGTTTGTTTTAAACCTGCTATTCATTTCACTGGATGACCCCTAGTTCTTGTGTTATGAGGAGGAAATAACACTTTCTTATTTACTTTCGCCACACAAGTCATGATTTTATAGACCTCTACCATCCCCCCTTAGTCATCTCTTCTCCAAGGTGAACAGTCTCAGGCTTTGTCTACACTGGCACTTCTCTCCTGCCAACAAAGAGCAGCTACACTGCACGCCTGTCAGCAGAACGGCTGTAGCGGCACAGCCGTGGCTAAAAGCTGCGGCGTAGCCATAGCTTCAGTCTTATTAATCTCGCCTCATGCGGAAGCTGTTCCATATCCTTCATCATTTTTGCTGACCTTCCTAGACCTTTTCCAATTCCAATATATCTTTTTTGAGATGGGGCGACCAGATCTGTACACAGTATTCAAGATGTGGACATACCATGGATTTATATAGAGGCAATAGGATATTTTCTGTTTTACACTCTATCCCTTTCCTAATGATTCCCAATATTCTGTTTGCTTTTTTGACTGCTGCTGCAGATTGAGTGGATGTTTCCAGAGAACTAGCCACAGTGACTCCAAAATCTCTTTCTTGAGCGGTAACAGCTAATTTAGACCTCATCATTTTCTGTGCATTTGATATTATCTTTTCCAATGTGCACTATTTTGCATTTATCAACATTGAAATTCATCTGCTCCATAACAGGAAAATCATAAATGCACCTGGGGCGGGTGGCAGTTATTTACAGAACACAAGAGCTCTTACGGTGGGGATGGGAAGTTAATTTATCCCGGGAAGGAGGAGGATCAGGACCAGTGAGCTGTACATCACCTACAGGAGGGACACTTCTCCCAAAACCTCATCAACGTGCACTGGGCCAAATCCTCCACCTCTGCAGCCCACATTTCATCTCCTTCCTCCCCATCCCCAGGAGCTAGAAAGGATCCTGGTCACTCATGACATCCAGACAGCCCCGTGGGCAGGGCTCTGGGCTAACACAGACTGACCCTCCTGCCCAGCAGCCTCACCCTGCGTCCTAAGGGACATCATGTTACCCCACGTGTCTGACCTCTTCGGCAGGCTCCCTGGGCTCCAGCGGGATGGGTCCCTGGCTGAGGCGGGCAGGGTGGGCCTGCACTCACCAGGTCATTCTTATGCCCGGCAAACCTAAGTGACAGGGGCTCTGGGCACCTACCAGCAGCTCCTCGCTCTGCCGCTCCTCCTCGGCTTTTGGCTGCTTCTCTCTC